>NW_007578952.1:132010-196515 GCF_000690725.1 Stegastes partitus | reverse complement strand
CAGTATGAACAGATTGCATTGCTATAAACTGGGCACTAAGAATTATTTTACAATGTTGGTTCCAAATAAGAGTTAGGGATTAAATAACGGGACATCAGACAAACAGCTGACTATCTGGAGAATTTTTTTTTTTTAAATTTAAAAGGCAAATACCCATTCGGCACAAACTATAATTGGTGGAACAAAACAGTAAAGTCAGTATAAGGAATTGAGATTAAATATCAACATCAATGAGTTTTCTCACCTATTAGTGCTCCCAGTGTGTACGGTGTCAGTTTCTTGAAGATGATTGAGTTGGTTGGTCTGTTTCCCTGGAATACCTGCATTCATTAAACAGAAATGGTTAATAAAGCCGTTCACTAGTTTGCAGGGCATCATCACAGATGTGCTTGACACGGTTTGGCTTGCTATGTTGGCTCATGGTCACCGGAGGGCACTGCCTCCTACGCTCTGCTCTGTGCACTTCCTCCTACTGTGCAGTGATTTGTTTTGTAACTTGAGCGAGACAGCTGTTCTCAAATTGAGGTGCAAGTCAGTTGTTCAGCAGGTTCATTTTCAATATTATGTCATTTTCTCTTTATTCGACTCACTTTGTGTGGCAGGATTTTCTCCAGAGCCTCCCCGCTCAGGCCGCCTGCCTCCAGCTCCTTCCTGGCCTCCTCTGTGGTCTTACCCTTCATCAGGGCTTCTGTCTGGGCCAGAAAGTTGGCCAACAGGATCTACAGCCACATCAAACACACACTGTTTGACACAGTATAGTAAAGTGCACATTCAATGGTAGCAATGTAGATGTCAGCCTAACACTACAGTATGTTCACATGCTGTATAATGACTGTATTTGGCTGTTATGTAGAGATTCTTTGGATGTGCAGGGTTTTAGATGTATACCTTTGTAGAGTCTTAACTTTATTTTTTTTAATTGGGCAGCTAAACATCCATAGTTAATAATACTGTAGTGTAGTTAGATACATTTATATTTACATCATTTTAGGGGTGATATTTAATATAGCCATGTAAATTCACATCATAAATGACACTTTAGGCTTTCAAGCTCAATATTTACACAAATAATGGTGACTTGGTCAGCTTAACATGCCTATTAATTAATGTCTACATTATTACACTGTCAGCTTCACTTTTATTGCCGTATCTTTGACTTAAACTGGTTCTTGTGGTAAAAGAATGTGACTACTCAGGTTTTCCAAGCAGCTAATATACCTGCCAACTGCTTTGGACACCTAAGAGGTCACATGACAAAGTTTTATGGTTCTCAATTTTAAAAAAACAAACAAACAAAAAAAACATGTCTAGAATTTACACTATGGTATTAAGTTATTATGTTACAATATTCAATAATAACAAAATAATTCCCTAAAACAAGAAAACAAAGACCAACATTTGGTCTCAAAGCATATATTTAAACCTGCAAAATTTCAACCTTCTCCAACAGGGTCTAAGGCCATATCTGTGTAATCCACACTACTGGTTCCACTAGTTTATACTTCTCCAACGCCAGTGATACCTTGTGGTGCAGGCTGTCTCTGATGGGATGCTGTGTCTGAGCTGGAATCAGGAAGTCAGAAGGCACCATTCGCGTTCCTGAAATATGCATGTTGGGCTCCATTAGTAACACAACTAACTCTCATGGCTCGTGGCATGAGGCTAAACAGCTAGAAATGCTACTACACTATATTGGACATGCTGCTATGACTGAATAATGATGCTAGGTGCTGATACCTTGGTGGATGAGCTGGTAGAAGGCGTGCTGTCCGTTGGTTCCAGGCTCCCCCCAGACGATTGGCCCAGTGTGGTAGTTCACACGTGCTCCCTGGTTAGTGATGTACTTTCCATTTGACTCCATGTCACCCTAGGTAACAAACACTCATCATCTTCAAAAAGTTCTTCACTCTTTTTGCAGTTTGTAGAATGTTACCAGAGAAACCCCAACAAGCTAATTCAGAATCATCTCCTGCATTGTTTATATGATGATATAAGATAATGCAGAGATGTGAGAGCCATGCCGCACTGTGGGGACAGACCTGCTGGAAGTAGGCAGTGAAGCGGTGCATGTACTGGTCATAGGGCAGCATGGCGTGGGTCTCAGCATGGAAGAAATTGATGTACCAGATGCCCAGCAGAGCCAGCAGGACGGGAGCATTCTTTTCCAGGGGAGCGGTACGGAAGTGGTTGTCCTGCAAGAAAGAAAGCAAAGTTAATTCACCTTCATGTATCCTGTATCTTCTCTCCAAGAAGGTTCAAACAAACTTTTTTATATATTAGCGAGGTGGGGGACCTACCATCCAGTGTGCTCCTGACAGAAGCTTCTCAAAATTGTCAAAGCCTGATGAGGATATTACATGCAACAGAAAACAAATTGAATAAAATTATTTAGTGAAACTGACTGTCTTGCATTCCCATCAATATCAGCAAAGCAAATTTCTGCATACTGCTAAAGTCAGCATGTGTAAAACTTTCAGCTATTCAAGCAGCACGGCTCTGGGGGATTCAGTAAGATAAGATATCTCATGTCAGTTCAATTTTATTTATATGGCATCATGTCACAACATAAGTCAGCTTCGGCACCTCATACTGTAAGGTCAAGATCGTACAATATTATATTACAGAGAGAAGCCCAATCAGTGCCTTTGAGCAAGCATTTGGTGTCACTGATGATGATGCTGTTGGCCTGTCCAACACTGTTGTTCACACTAAATTATCAATACATGATAATTGAATGGATTACTGCTAACTGTTGTCCAGTCATTTATGATACCCAGAAGATTAATTCTAATGATCCTGGTAGTTTCTGACTAACGCCATCAAAGCATGTTTACCAAGGTATGAGCAGAAGGCAACTAGCTTGGTGTCCTTTGAGGTGCAGGGAATCAAACCCCCCAGCCATCCAAATTATTGAAAAAAGGCCAATTCCCACACATGCACCACCTCTGCAATGATTTATTAAAAAGCCAACGTTGTTCCAGAAATGTTGACTTTTTGAAGTTCCACATTCAGAAGATAATGCAATGAAAATATTCATTTGATTCCATAAAAATGGCTTAGATGTAACTCTACACTGCTGCCTCCTCTAGATTGTGTGGATCTATAACCTCCCTGCCTCTCTCCACCCACCACCTCCCCGCACACTGCAGCTCTGCACACCAGCTCACCTACAACTCTTACTAAACACTGGGAAAGTACGATAAGCTACACCATGGCAGGTTGTAATATTGGTGGAATTTAGCCATATATATTTGAATTGGAAATGGATTCTGAAAGAGAATAATGTTGTAGAAAATCATACACTACTAGTTGACGGGTTTGGTTCCTGAGGTTTGTTACACATGAAACCCCACAAATCTGAATCTGTCTTTTTTAAAACAGTGTGGACTTTGGTAACCATGACAAACATTAGCTCAACATATAACCCCACAGAGCTGCGAGCTTGATCCTCATATCACCACAGCATCTTTGATATTAGAAAGAAAATGCATACATTTTTAATTTCTGCAAATAGTGGTTTTAAAGAATTTAATTTTGTGCTGTTGTTTTTTTCTGTACGTACCAATATGCAAGGCAATGGCCATTCCAATCGCAGACCACAAGGAGAAACGACCACCAACCCACTGGAAAAAAAAAAGAACAAACAGTAAAATTCCACACCTCCTACAAAACTCTGATGCAAAATGTGTTTTTTTTATTGAAAGAGCCACAAGATTTCGATGTTTGATAGGAGCAGTTATGTAATTTAAAACAGCCACTTTTATTGTGGAACTGCTTGTAGAATAGTATTTATATTTCTAATGAGCCATAACATGAGAAGTATATTTTGCTGAACACTTCATTAAGTTATTCATCTTTTGCAAAACAAGTTTTTTCTCTTTCTTGGAGAGAGAAAACACAGTGTGCTCTGTACCTACAGCCTGGCAGCCATTTTCTCTGTGACATAAAGGCCATATTGTACCTAAATGCAGCTCTCTGACCTTTGATGCAGCTCGGCCTTTACAGTAACCTCTCCGAGAGAGAAGGTCGCTACCAATAATAACTGAGCCTGAAGAGAGAGGCTTCTGATTACCCGGCAGCTGCTGTCCACAGCGTCTGTCCCACCTACTTCACAGGTCAAAAGTCTAGTTTATTTATAGTTCCTGCTTATGTCCCGCATCACAGTTTTGGGATAACCTGCTGCACACAGTGCGTGTTAAAGAGCACTCACATCCCAAAACTCAAACATGTTCTGTGTGTCGATGCCGAAGTCCTTCACTTTGGGCTGAAGGGGAGACAGAGAAAAGCAGGACAGTTAGGATCAGACATCCAGACGTAGATGAGAGGCTTTGACCTGAAAAAGTTTGGCGTGACTTACTCCGTTTGTGGATAGAGCGACAAAGTGCTTGGCGACAGCAGCTTTCTGTTGAAAGAAAAAAAACAAACAGAGTACATGATTTAGAAGGATAATACTCAAATGTGAAAACAATGCTTTCTTGAATACTCACATCTTTGGCATGCTCGAGGAACCATGCTTTGGCTGACTCAGCGTTGGTAATGGTCTCTTGGGTGGTGAATGTCTGCAAATGGAGAGAGGACAGACAGATAATCATGAACTAATTTACAATGCAGTAAAAAGTTTGGTATAAATCTGCCTGAAAACGAGAAACCAGACAGTGTCATTACAAACCGGCATATTGCCAGCTGTAAGAAAATGGCTGGGGACGTTATGACACAACACTGGTACACTGGATTCATCTCACCTAATAGGAATATCATTTACAACCTTTTTATACGTAATCTAAAGTAGCATCTGCTCACATTCTATTCACTTTTTTTTCATACAGATGTGCATAAAGCAGAAGGCACTTATTACTGTGGTGTAGTTTCAAACCTTCCAGCTACCTTGGATGCAATAATGAAGAGGGTTGTCTCAGCATTGAGCTGCGCCAGGGTTTTGGCGATGTGGGTTCCATCAATATTGGACACAAACCACACACGAGGTCCACCCTTGGAGTACGGCTTCAGGGCCTCGGTCACCATCAGGGGGCCCTGCAGTTCAAATCAATGCATAAACAGATTCCTGTTTATAAAATACTTATGTAATGTCTCACTTGAGTTTTGCAGAAAAACCTAACATTAATATATCTTTCCAGAAAATGTACTCACAAGGTCAGATCCTCCGATTCCAATATTCACAACATCAGTGATGGCCTTCCCTGTGTAGCCCTTCCACTCACCACTGCGAACTCTCTGCAAATGATGCACATAATTATCATAAACATCATCCAGGTGGGTGTACAAAATGCTGCATCAAACTTGCATCATCGGGATTACAAAACTAGCCCAGCGAAACTGCATTGCCATAAAGTTTCTGTTAGTTTCACTCACATGACAAAAGCCCTTCATCTTCTCCAGAACCTTGTTGACATCCGGCATTACATCCTTGCCATCAACCATGATGGGAGTGTTGGAGCGGTTCCTCAGAGCCACGTGGAGCACAGCGCGACCCTTCATACCCACAGCACAGCAAGAAACAAAGATTAACACACGCAGATGCTTACGCTGAGCATTGGTGCCTGTTCTGCTGGATCTTTACAATGCTGGTGCACAATGAGTTCTGCTGCTGCATCCACTGTGTTAAAAAAAGCTGAGTCTTTAAGTTATGGCTGACATGTCATGAGCAATGAACACCTCAGTGAAGTTGATCTTCTGTCCAGAAAACATCTTCTCCCTGGCAGCTTCAATGCCTCTTGACTTGCCCTGAAGAAAACAAAAATGTTAGCGTTACTAAATCACATATCCAGAATTGTAATGTCAGTAATCTATAGGCTGTATTAGATTGTAATGTCAGTAATCTATAGGCTATATTAGATTGTAATTTCAATAGTCTATAGGCTGTATTAGATAAATGGATCCCCACTTGCTGCTTGCTAAAAGGCCTGATTATTGGGGATCTAATGCTCACTACAAATGCCACACTCTTCACATAGAACCTATATTACCAGGTCAACCAGCATCTTCATGACGTCATCGGTGATGAGATTCTTGGAATAATCCAGAAGAATGTCTCCATCCTCAGTTTTCAGTGAGAGGCTGTCCACATGCAGAAAAACAACCAACACAGCAAAGATTGGGACATTTTCCAAGCATACAGTATCAACACAAACTGTATCGCTCTGTGAGTGTGTGTTGCTTTGGCTTCTGGCTTTCATTATTATGTAATGAGGTTATGAGTTATAGCTGCAATACATCAGGGGACTGACACCTGAACTTGTCTGCCGACAGATTAGAGCTGGCAAACTCGCAATAATAGCACAGCTCATTTACATACATACAAAGTGTCTACCTATCCTGCTCACATGTTTGATGAGAATGTATACCTGAGTTTGTTGAATCGCTCCTTGTCAGCCTCAAACATGTGCCTCATGTTGAGGTTCAGGGCGTGGGCTGTGTACCAGTCCTGCAGCTTTTGGAAGTTGGGGTCCTGAGTGAGTCCCATGTTGTCCAGAGTGGGGGTCTTGCCGTGCTCCACTGTGCTCAACTACCCTGGCTGAGTGCAGCTGAGCAGGTCAGAGGGAAAGCTTTTTGAAGGGCGCCCTGGTCCAGATCCACACAAGCCCCTCCTACCAGAGACACACAATACCCAGGGCTGGTACATGTCACGCCTCCATGCTGTGCTGCAGGGTTACAGGGCATGTTGATAGGAGAGAGTCACCAGTACAGGAACGCAGATGTATGTGGTTCAGATAGGACAGGCAGTATGGACTCTGCACTTCATGCTGCAGAAAAATCCTTCTGAAATACATACATCAACCGTCTACAATAGGATGAATTGTATGTAAAACTTTAATTTCTTTGTAGCATCAGTTTTTAAATTTATTATTATTATTATTTAATATCCAATGGTAACGCTTTTCTTCTCTCTAATGTTTACAAAAAAGAGAAAAAAAAGCGTTACATCATGTCATTCTGCCATGAAACATACTACATTAAGGTCAAAATGGCTGAGTGGATGATGAGTCTATTACATAGAGCATATTTGAAGATGTTTTTATTTTTTTAAATTCTCAAAATAATGAAATTTTCTTTCTTTTCCATATTCAAAGTGAAGATATTTAGTCCCTCCACTTCCCAACTGTCACTGCCAAAAACTGGTTTGAGTTTTCTTCAAGATGGTATCAAAGGAACAACAAGTGTTGAAGGAATGAAGGAATGAATCTAAATGTTACCTTCAATTTGAACAAGGACTTCCTTGTTCTAGATTTATTCTTAGTTGGGTATGCGTTGATACTGTGGCATCACATTGACATCCATGGTAGGACTCAGACATAAAGCTTGGTACTAAGTGCACAGAATCAATGGACTCTTAATTGTAAAGAAACTGTTTTTGGCATTAAAAAAAACAACAAAAAAACAAGCCAAAGTATGTATTAGTATATATCAAGTCTTTGAATCAAAAGATAAGAACAACAATATAAATCAGATAATTACTTTAATATGACAGAAATGAACTCCAGGAAAAAAGCTAGACAATATTAAAAGAAAAAAAAAAAACAGTGATGCATACTGTGTATGTAATGAGAAGCCACACAATGATTAAATAATCACCGTATTCTCAGAGCAAGTTGTGGCATTCTCTTTATTTATAATTCCCTAAACACAAATGTTGAAACCTTTCTCAAACCCTCTTCAAAGGCAAATATAAAATGTGGGTTGTGTCTTGTTCTGGTTCCTGTGTAGACTGGCACCATCATTAAAGAACAAATACAGAGCTGCTCACATCTATTTGTGGACCATGACGCCCCCTAGTGGCCATTTATTAAAACGTAAAGTACAGGATGTAATATCCTTTATCAAACACTAGAGGGCGAGAAAACCTTAAACTGTGGTTTGAGTTTACTTTCAGCCAAAGTCAGAATATTAAATCTGGACATCAAGAACCAAAACAAATAGTTACAGTGACTAGAAACGGATAATCATTAAGATAATGAGGTAATATTGAGGTAATACAAATGGAATAATCTAAGAAATATATAAATATAGTCTATGTATGCAGGAGGACTGACTGATGCATGTAAGGGGTTTTGACAGAGAAAATGAATTTACACTGACACTTTGCCAGCCCAACAAAATCCAGTGTACATCTCATATTGTACTAGTTTCGTTTTACTATCCTTATTTTTTAATTGTTACAAACTGCCTGTACCATTAAGCACATCATAATACTACAGTGAATGTGATAATAACTATTCTCTGCACCTTACAAGTCATTTTACACTGAGTCACTTTACTCTGCACATTATTTATTTTTGATTCTTTTTATGTATTTGTTGTTTTTATATGATGTACATAATCTTTATTCTTTTTTGACAATATTCATAACTGTACATAATGTTTATTTTTGACAGTTGCTTGACATGTCTGAAGTATGACCGTACAATGACAATAAAGATTTATCTTATCTTATCTATCTAAATATAATATCTAATACAGCCCACTATTTATTTATTTATTTATCAACTTTAACTTCAGTGTGCAAGTGGCCATACTTACTGTCTATAAGTATTTGAATGGTCTCGGACCAAAAACATATCAGAGACATATTTGCTGAGTACAAGCCTGGAAGTTGTGTCAAATCTGCAGGGACTGATCAGATCATGGTGCCCAGAGTTCAGACCAAACAAGGTGAACTGGTGTTTAGTCATTGTGTTGCTCGAATCAGCTCCCATTGAAATATTGATTTGCCCAATGTGGCTATTTTAGCTGAAGACTGTTAAAAAGTTTTTGGCACTGATCTCAGTTAATTAACTTACATTTTATGATGACTTGTATATACTGCCACTACTTCTATTCTACTTTTCTCACTTTATTTTATATTTATTTACATTTTACTCTATACTTTGTTTTACATGTTTTCAGTTTTCTTCTCCTTTGGCTTTTTTCTGTCATTATAATTAATTAATTATTCTGTCAAATTTATGTGCACTCTACTCAACTTGTCTGCACTGTATGATTTATTATAATTTAATTTTACTCTCTTTTTTGTTGTTGGTTTTTACTCTTGCCTATAAAATACCTTGAATACCTCTGTGTGTGATAAGGCGCTATTTAATTAAAACTGTATGATGATGTTTAACCCTATTCAGGACTTTCATGTTGCCATATGTAGACGGTCTTTCGGTGTCCACTGGACCCCAAGAAAGAATATGTGCAAAATATTTGTTGGTATTCATTAAATACTCTTATACTATGTTAAACACATTTTCTGATAAGTTGACATATTTTTTTGGTTCCAGATGCATGACAAATGCCCCTTTTTATATTTGAAAAAATAAAATAAATCTTCAAAAATAATAATAATAAAAAAAATCAATACCTGTCACCTAAACCAAATGGGGTGGGGTCCTAAAGACCCCAAAAGTCCTGAATAGGGTTCATCACATTTTATTTAATCTGATTGAAAATATCTTTCATGCCACTGCTTGTCTTTTACTCTTTGGCGCTTTATTAAATTGATAATTATAAGAAAGAAAATAGAAAACTACCTAAAAATAAAAGCTCTGTTATTTGAAACCGAGGTGACAATCCGAGCATATTTCCACCGGTGGTTTTACTGAGACACGTTGTTGGTTTTTTGTGTCTCTGTGCCGGTTTTACTGTGAAGGTCTGAGCAGCAGCAGTGTGTGTGTTTATTGCTGCGCTGCTGACGGCTCACACAGACAGGGAATTCGCTGTCAAGAGGGTGGATGCCTAGAGCTGGTGAGCGATGCTTTGATTAACTTAACGTGTACTAACATTTTCCCCGTGTTTTGCTGAAGCTTTGTGGTTCCTTTTCGGTCACGGTAGCCCTGGCTGCTGTCGGTCTGTGTTGGAGCACCGCTGGGCCGCTTACATTAGCTTGTGCTTTCTAGCAGCGCTTACAATCGTGTCGCAGAGAGCTAGCTGGGTAGCTAACGCTAGCTCGCTTAGCTATGTAGCTAGCCCGCTTAGTGCCGATGCAACGCTGATGCGTCCATTATCGGACGCGCCTCACTCTGTCATGCGTGCCTCCATTTCTCGCCGTAGTTGAAATCTTACAACCCCATCACCAGTCGGAGAAATGTTTTCAGAGAGGGCTGCAGAAGCATGTGACATATTTGAAGCGTGCGACCCCAATTTGATGTTTGCTGATGAAGCGCATCCGCCTCGGCTAGCGAAGGAGGAGCGATTGGCGCTATCGGTTATTTCTGTTGTCGCCGCCGCCGCCGACTGGTGTCTGCGGGCGATGCTTCAGATTCGATCCGTGCCCTGACACGGTTTAGCCGCGGCAGTGCAGGTAAGACAGGAGGGCGACATAATGAGCTTTAGCATTAGCGGCGACCCGGTTTGACTGCCTGTCCGATAACGGATCTGGACGGTCTTGGTTTTAAGTTATGCGCCGCAGTCGGTAATCACCCGCCGCACTAAAATGGAATGTAGGTTAACGTGAGGGAAACGGCCGACGGAGCCGTGATTTACCGTTGGTGTTGACCTGGCAGCGCGTTAGGGAAAGTGCAGCCGCTCGTTTGCTAGCTGGCGAGCGGCTGCTTGTGTGTAAGCCAGTGGGCGAGTGTCAAAGACGGGAATGCCGCCGACCCAGTGCTGGGCACCTACCGCCTGTGTGCACCGTGGCGTTTTCCTGTCACTCGCTTTTTTTTTTTTTTTTTTAAACGTTTGCCGTGTTGATGCATTGATGCCGCGGAAGCCTTTCCGGCGACACTGCATTTAGGGCGTTAAAAGGCCGTATTAATAGCTGCGACATAGTGTTCCCATGACTGTGACCATGTCGTCCCGGAGAGTTTCGATGAAACCGGCTAACTGCGCTTGCGGGGATTCTGTTACACCTTCCTGCTAAATAGTGATCGAGGTTTAAAATAACCCCATGGGGAGAACCAGACTAACAAACTAGTTAGTTTTCTGCCTCACTAGGGGCTCAGGCTTAAGTATCAAAACCGTGTTTCGCTGTTGCATTAGTAGCCAGTCACTGTAATAGTGTTTAATACCGTGTAGAGAGCAGCAGGAACTACTGTTGTAATCGTATCCTCCGATGAGAAAAAAACACACACATACTGCGCTGTTGTGGTCGTTGTGGCTCATGCACCACAACATCAAGAAACCTATTTATTTCACCCTCCTCTATAGGTTGAGTGTAAATATTTGTACATACAATCAGTAACTTACGCTGATGTTGGCTTTATATAGTCTCTACAGTACAGACGAGATATCTGGAATTGCATTAATAAATAACGTTGCCCCACTTCTGTGGAGGGGTGTAGGCATCCAGTCTAGCCAGGTGTCTGTCTTTTGGCATCATGTGGAATGTTTTTCTTGTTTTGGTCCTTGTAGTATATAGAAAGTAGAAGCAGCCCAGAAGATTAGATCATGATTGCAGTCAGTGATTGCAGGTGTCTGTGCGTTGTTGTTTTTGTTCTGGAGGAAATATTATTCATGGCTGCGAAATGTTTGTCACAAACAGCTGATGGAATCTGAAAGTCAGCTTCTGTCATGATTGTATGAATCCTGTCTCACTGGGGAAAATGCTTGTTGTAGTCTGAAGCAGGAATCAGATTTTGTTAGTGGGCTTGTGTGACCTTCATTTTATTCTAATGTAGTGGAAGAGGTGGTTTTAAGTTGGTTGCCTTACAAAGCAAACTATTGTTATCTACATTGAGAAATAGCTGTAAAAAGTTCTGACCTTTTAAAGTTTGCGTTATGTTGAAAGTTGTTTCTGGGGATAGGACTGTGGGGAAGTTTTTGATGTTGGTTGGGAGCCAATAACAGTTTTGACCTTAAAGCAGGCGTACACATAAGAAGCTGGCGTTCATGGTGAGGCCATTGTTCTCTTTTAGTTGACTTGTGCAGGCTTTGACACCTCTCATTAAAAACAGCCCCAGACCTATGTGTTGACATCTGCCACAGCTGTGTCACTATGGAAATACGTGCTTTGCTCTGCAAAATTCCTGTCTCTGCTTAAACTCATTCTCTTCAATAGCTCATTCAGCTGTGTGCCTGAATGGTCATCATAGCTGCTAGACTAGTACAAGGCTTCGGTTGTTTTTGTTGTTTCTTTTTTTCTGTTGTCAACACGTGATATGTCCAAGAGTGACACTTTTCCTTAGTCTAACACTGAATCCGGATGCATGTGTGAGGAAGTCGACATACAGTCACAAGATTACTGTTTGCGCTTGCCTCGGGTGGAGCACAGCCACTTCAGACCTGAATGATATTTCCCTAAACAAAAGGAGCTTTCTAGTGTTTCTGTTGCTGCTCACTAGATTATACAGGTGAGTGTTACAGAGGAGACTCTGCAGGGGGAATGAGGAGATGGCTCAGACCATGTTATTATTAGGAATTCTTTCATTTTGTTTATTGACTTTTACTTTATTCTCCTCTGCTGGATCAGACAGATCAATTAAGCTTTTGCATTTTGTTCTTATTTAGCATTTTTGCATTTTATTCTTTTGTTCCGTGGCCACCTACTGTGCTGTCTCTGAGTGCTGAGATTTTGACAAAGCTGTCTTCTTCAAGATAGTATCAAAGGAACAACAGGTGTTGAAGGAATAAATCTAAATGTCACCTTCAATTTGTGGCTTCCACCAGGACTTCCTTGATCTAGATTTATTCTTAGTTAGGTATGATTTGGTGGGTTATACTTTAATTAGCAGGAAATGTCAGATTTGTCAACTTGTTCATGCTTTGATACTGTGGCATCACATTAACATCCATGGTAAGACGAAGGCATAAAGCTAAAGTTGGTACTAGCTGCACAATTTAACGTCAATTAAATTGACTATTAATTGTAAAGAAACTGTCACTGGCATTAGAAAAAACAAACAAGCCCAAGCATAAATTATTATATATCAAGGCTTCTTACTTCAGTGTCACTTGTTGATGCTCTGAAAAAATAGTATATCCTTCCTTTAGTGATGCTTTATTTCGAAAAAATTGAAAACTGTAAACCTGTTGTAACATTTTGTGACTCACTGGCTTAGAGTCCCCAAAGTTCAGATGTGTAGCTGCACTGTATTTACTGATCGGGACACCTCCTGCTGCTGTAGAGCAAAAAAAAGGAAAGCGAAGAAATCCTGATAAAATGACTAAACTAGATGAACCCTATAGAATCAATCCAGCATTTTGGGAGTCTAATTTTTGTTTTGTCAGAATTAGACCCAGACACTCATCAAAATTAGAGTCTATCCAAAAAAAAAAAAGAGTGTAAAATGGTCTGCATTATCCAGACCATGTTATCCACCTCTGACCAAATTACAAGCAAAGCGTGGTTTGGATGCAGTTCATTCATCATGTTGGGTAATAGCCACCTTCAACATGTTTTGCCGACCAGTGCATTACAGAGATGTAGGCTTGTGTGTTTTTAGTTTGTGTTGTGAGAGAGGATTTTCCTTTGGATGCACAAAACTAACAACACTATTTGCGCTGGTGTGTGCAAACAGGGCAGGGGTGTGCTTGTTCTGTAGCAGGGGATGTTTCAGATCTACGTCCACTGCTGCTTGGTTAGCACAGCTTATTTTGTGTAGCTAAAAGAAATCGACTGTTTTCTATACATAACTGAGTCAGAGGCCAGTCCACATAGCGGAGCAGCTACTGGCTTTTACAGATAGGGCTTGTGGCATGGGAAATCTCACCCTTGTCTCCTGGGAAACCAGTTTAGTCTTAGTTTGTGGTCAGCTATTTGCCCCTCAGTCAAATGTTCCCAGTGAGATGCATGACTGCTCATGCACCCGAGATGATCAAATATAACAAGAATCAAGGCTACCATGAAACTCTCATGTAATGTGAAACTTAGCTTTATTAACCCCCTGCAGAAAATATTTTGCTTGTCCTTTTCCATGAGCAGGTCAGAATTGAGAGTCAGCTTCCAGAGAGCAAATAAAGGCTCTAATAAAGATTTCATATCTATTTTTTAGGAGCATTTCAGCAGTGACTCGAACCACGATCACGTGTAAAAGTCTGGGTCCTTAGTCCAGACCCTGTATCATACCTGTCAACGTATTTTACTGTCTTCAAGCCATCAGTAGTAAAGGGAACCTTTCTTTCTCTTTTGTGTGAAGGGTTGTAGTTTTCTGTGACTCTATACTTTTTGCTACACTTATCTTGATTTTCTTGTGCTGCACGTGTGACCAAACATACTTTTCTAACTTCTGTGGCACCTCCATGTGTTGTCTCATTGTGCCGAAAGTGGAAGAATAAATTCTTACTTTTGTCCTGGCTAAAAATACAGCTCCCTGGTGGCTGGCATGCAACACAGCCTGCAACCTCAGTATACAGCCTGCTCAATATAGGCTGAGGGAAGCATTTTCATCCACACAGGTTGCCACCAGCCTTTCATGAATGGAACTGACGTCAGAGCCTTTCATCACAGCTCTCACTTGTTGAAACCCACCGGTTGGGCACACTAAACACACTCTATTGTACAGCGTTGTTTGGAGAAGATATCGGAGCTTGTTGTGTTTGCTTACTGTTGAATGCTGAAAGGCATTTATGCTTTGTGCAAAGGCTCAGATTAGATTAAATCAGATGGGAATCTTTTCATGAATTAACATAAATGTGCCCATGTCATTTGTCATCTTTACTCCCCCTGGTGAGACTTTTAATTAATTCGTAAAATGATGTTTGTTTTTTCATGTTAGGGTGTTGGAATGCGGTGTTATAATTTGATTAAGGGAAAGGAACATGTTGAAATGTCTGTTTGCATGTGTGACACAGACCTGTGGGGCCCTCAAGTATGTCCTTTGTTAGAGTGGCCTGTCTGCTATTTTTATTGGAGCCATAAGCTACTTACAATGTCTGTTATGACAGTACAGGTTAGCCTAATATTATCCAGCCAGCTGTATCAGCCTCTTTACTGATATGGGTAGTAGGTTTTGTCCTGACTTACTCAATAGGGATTTGTTTCAGCAGGAGGAAAGGTTTCACTACTGCTTTAAAAAGTGTAGAATCTGCACAAATGCAGTTCAGCAGAGTTGGCTATGATTTCACAGAAGAAGTGTATAAAAAAAAAAAAAGAACATTTAGTGATAACTGAGTATCAAAGAAAATGTATATTTAGTCTAAACCACAAGAACAAAAGTGTGACCAAAACAGGATTAGTTGTGGGAACTAAACCAAACATTGCCCATAACCACTAGAACCTGCAGCTGCCTGCTAAATAATTCCAGGAGAAACACTACACTGATGACAGAAAATCTATTCTTGCAGTTAATATTAAATCATAGCCAAGGCCTTTATTTTTCTCTTCCTCTCACAAAGTCATGCAGCTGCATGTGCGAGTGTGTGTTTTTTTTTCTGTGCGCTGGTATGAGGAGACCAGGGCTGCCACAATACTTTCCTTGTGTTCTGTGGGCAAGAGGAGCCTGGCTCAGCTCCTGTCACACAGTTGCTCACGGCACTTGTCCTGTCATTTGGACTGACCTCCTCGACCTGTCTGCTGATTCTCAGACTTCACTGTGACTTATCTGCTCTGTGGAATGTCTTCAGTGAAGCGTCTCCTGGCAAATACACAGCCTGAGCTTTGCTTTGCAAAACTCAATTAGTTTACTTTATATATGTCTACTACACAGCTACATGACGTTTTGTGGGGATGTTTCGCAACGTATCGTGGGCTTTTCTGACCGGCTTTTTTGCGATCATTTGAACCCACATTAAGAGGGTTCTGGGGAGATGCATTCCTTTGCTTCATTGGCAACAGATGTAGAGGAGAACATTTTTTTACTTTGAGCTGAACCTTTTGGAGTGTCTAAAAACAGTGCAGTGTGGACTGTAGGGCAGCTGTTTTACCCATGAAGGCCGAAATAGACTTCATGAGAGAGCTAATGTCGGGCCTGTGGCTAGAGCATCAGAGGGCTTGTGTTTGCCTCACAGTGGCAGATGGATAAGGAGCTGTCAGCATGGGTAACAGCTGCCCCATCCACAGCTATTAAGCCACCTTAGCTGTGATGTGACAGTCACACAAATACGGCTGAGTATCCAAAAGTAACTGCCGTTGTTGGTACCATGAATGGCAGTGTTCCTGAAGGTTACATAAGTGGGCTTGTGGCTGCAGGGTTGACTGGTTCATTATGTCAAATCTGTTGGGAAATCTGTGTTAGGAAAGTGAATAAAATAAAAAGCAAATGCTTGCAATGCTGGAGTGGAACTGCTCAGCGGTCGGTAGTTCGAGGGGACGGATGCACCGGGTGCCACAAGCATCGCAGGTTTGAGTATGTGACACAGTATGAAAGCAAGCCAGGTTGATGTGGTGAATTGAGACACATAATTAGTGTAATTTCTCAGAAAATAAATGTTGAATTGTTTTGTTTTTGAGATTAATAGACTGAGTTAATGGAAACTACAAAATTGTATCACACCCTGAAACCTCGCCAGCATTTTTTAGTGCTTGTGGCTACTCCTTATAATAAAGGCACTTCTTTTTTTAAGTTGGTGTGTCGGTAGCCGCAGTTGTTTACCCAACGCTTTGCACAGACAGGTAAATCATGCCCTGTGCTATGATTTACTACATACCCATACCCAGTGGCATACTTGGCTTGACGTTTTTGTTACTGGCGACAGGGAGCTTGCTCCAGGAAACTTAAACCCCCTTCCTGTTGAAGCCGAGCAGCTGACATGTACGGTGAGTGGGGAAGTAGAGCTAACATTAGCCCTAAGCAGCCCCTGCTGGAGGAAGGACATTAAAGTGAACTGGCACCACTCCAGTGCATCCGGAGGGACACTCTCATCACATGTGTTTGTTTGGGTGCAATCTCTGATACAGTGTGCCCTGCAACAAGAGGCTGGCAGCCAACAGAGTTACCTCCAGAAGCCAGCAGGCCTCATTAATATTCATGCCATGCCTCTTTCTCCTGGGATAACCTCTGCTTACGGAGTTTTGTAGCCAGGAAGGAAATGTGGACCACTAACACTCTCTAATAATGTTACATGGTTTAATTGTATCTGCCTGGAACAAGCATGAATCAAAGCAAGTAGCACACAGTTTTCTCCCCAAAAATCTGGCTTTGTTTTTCAGGCTGAATCAACTGTGACTCACTGCACTTAATCTGTTGTTACTTTAGTGGTTCAGCCATAAAACTACATCTGACTAAACCAATGTTTTTACTTTCAGAACAGTTTGCATCCAATGCCACAAGTCGCATCCTAATACCATACTGCATCTTTATACCAAACTTTATCGTGTACAAGTTGTTCTAAAGTTTTTACAGGTAATCTAGGAAAATCCATGTGATTTAGAATGTTTTTACTATCATTATGTTAATCAATGTCAAGCTGTAGTTTTGGATTACCACTGTTCGGGTGTTTTAAACTGTCTCACCACTGCCCATGGTCAGTTCTAGATATTTCAAAGTCTTCCTCTTCTTTCTTTCTTTGACAATAGTGTCAGTTTTGTTCCTTGTAGTGTGGTGGCTTCACTGACCTGATTCCTGTTCTTCCAAACAACTTGATGAGCATACCGTATTCCTGTTTTCCCGCCTATCAGTTAGCTCAAAAGTGTGAGAACTAGAGTAGTTAGCCCCAGGCTAGCTAAGCTCAAGTTTCCTGTCTAACTTGCAGAAAGTAATATCCTATTAACTATGTCAACTAACAGGTACTGGAGCACCTGGCAGGTTGTCACTGTGACTGTAATCCTGGGATTTAGAAGTCTGCACTATTGCACGAGTTAGCTGCTCTTGACTGTCAAGTATACATTTGTGTCTGCTGTTACCTTAGCAAATTCTTCTTAAAGGAAAATTTTCTTCTAGGGCTGTAGTCAACCAAAGAAAATCATGGGTGACTGAAATCGTACCTACTCATCAAACAGGTGACTGCTTGTGGGGGAAAAAATCTGCATGTTATCTACATGAACAAAATGGCCCACAGTGCTCTGAGTGACCTGCTAGCTTCATTAGCCTAAATGAATCCTAAATAAACATAAAACAGTAATATTTGCAGCATGCTGAGTAATCATAACCTTGTTATTTTATACTGAGACAGTAATAAGAGACTCAAAAGAGACGATTGTGCTCCTGCCCATATTTATTTAATTTCTGAAAATATATCAACTGGAGATTCCAGCACAAGTAGTACTGACAAATTAGGCTACAGTTTTTTGCAGACAAGTTAACCGATTGTTTTTAAATGATAGGCCACCGTGGTTTCTCTGATATGCAAAGTTTACACTTGACTCTTTGACCATCTGTATTTACAACATTCAGCCACCTTGACAACGTCTTTAACATTACGTCAGTTTGTTAGTAAGCGTACATGTTAAAGTTTAGCTGAAGTCCAATGTGCTGTCCATTGGAGTTTATATTGCAATGTGAAGTTACACCCAGGACTCTCCAGAGGAATGTATAAATCAAGTTTGGCATAGCTAAGCTCGACAAAACCTAAAATTTGTGCGTTCACATAAAAGGGG
The DNA here is from genome assembly GCF_000690725.1 of Stegastes partitus. NCBI lineage: Eukaryota > Metazoa > Chordata > Actinopteri > Pomacentridae > Stegastes > Stegastes partitus. The sequence goes on along the minus strand of NW_007578952.1, from coordinate 178,109 downwards.
TGTTACCGCATCATGTGACTCTTTTTCCACACAAAATTCACCTATAGTGTGCAACAGCTGTCCAACCGATAAGAATTTGGATGAGAGGATATGGACCAACCAGTTGACCAGTCGACCTGGAGACGACTGCTCTACTGTCATCGTCTTTGAACTGAGGTTTTCCTGCATAAAATAATTTGTGGTGTCCCCAAAAAGGGTTTTACTCAGTCCAAAAATGATAAGAATAGAGAATTTTAAAAAAAGAAAAAAAAGTAATAATTTGGATTGTTCATAGGGAAATGCATGGATTTCTGTAAAAGGAAACACAAACTCATTACCGTTATCGTATGTGGAGTAATCGTGCTCTCTGTCAAATCGTACAATTTAGTCATTTTTCAGGAAAAAAATTGTGAAAGTATGTCAAATATTCTGAAATTCCAACCCTTTGAAATTATAGGATTTTCTGTCATATAGCACTGCAAAAAAGCATATTTGGACAAATTAAATAAAACATTTAAAAACGCTACATTTACCTCTGAGAATGTCATGAGCATTTTTGGACACTTCATAGACTAAATGATTAATTGAAGAAATATTTAATATAACCTAACCAGTGAAAGCTTTTTAAGTCGTAAACATTTGACACAGACAGACCAAGTGTTTTAGCAGCAAGATTAAACTGTTAACTGCAGTGTACAGGTGTGTGATTGTGTTTGTAAGAAGAGAGACTTCAGAGCAGCTTTTTGAAATAATAAATGTAATATTACCAGCTTTGCTGTAATGTAAGAGTTAAAAATGGGAAGCATGTCTCTCTTGTCCCTTCATGAGGAGGTCAGTAGTTTCCCTCGGCTCTGTCTCTCAACCCAGTGGCCCAACACAGATAAGGGTGGGCTGATTTTTTTATTTTTTTTAAGCTGGGCGTACCCCTCTGTTTGTGAAAGGAAGTGAGGTTTGAAGGTCAGGAGAATGCTGGCGGAGATGCGTAATGGAAGCTACTATGCATGCAGAGCTACTCCACAGCTGCTTCAGCTACAATGACAGCATGCTGGATGGTATTATCTAGTTTGGGGTGGTATTTTCTTTCCACAAGTTGCGTTTCCTGACTCACCCTAAAACACAGAAGCTTCCAGTGTGGTGCTAGAAGATAACATGGTCTAAATGTTCCACGGAATCATCGCTGAGCTGTGTTTCTAAGAGACTCGTCTGTCAGGATGCTGTCTGTTGTCCCATTGACTGCAATATTATCAGGAGTGTGTCTGTATCAACTTTAGCGCCAACTAGGGCTCTGCATAGCAAAGGAACAGTTTTAGTGAGGATGGTTTTCTCTGGAAGCTACCAGCTGGCCTACAATACAACTAAAAATGTAGAAAACTGACTCCATTGTGCCATCCAGGAATGCTTACCTCCAGATACATGAATGCATGTTTCTTGTGGGTGGATGGACATGGCTAGAAGATAAATGCATTGTTTTCTGGGCTTGATTTAAGGTATTTTTTACTCAAACCATAATTGACAAAGGTAGTTTTTGTAATTTAGTTTGCATATTTCATTTTAAATGACTGCTGATTGGGTTAAGTATCGTACTTTTTCAACACTTAACCCAAAGTCTTTAGCTGTGTTTAGTCTTCAATGAGACTACATTGGTCGACAGTTGCAAGCTAGAGTTAGTTGTAGAAAGAGATGAAACATCAAATGCCCTTTTGATATTGATGGTGTAAAATATTATATTCCCAATCAAGTGAAAAGGCCAAAGGGAGACGGAAAAGTCACACAGAAAGAGAGTATTGTGACTCCTACCATGTGTAGCTCAACAGACCCCGCAGTGTCTTCCAACAATGGCTTCTTGCAGGAATTTCTCTCTGCAGCTGTGTTCTGCTAAACCAGACACTGCCGGAGATTCTTTGCAGAGACGCTCTCTGTGAGGCATGGTGTTAGTAATCGTCTAGAAATGTACAACTTTAAACCGCAGCTTTTTATTAAACTGTAAGAAAATATTACCACCGAGTTTAGAGAAGCGTAGCTGAAATCCTCCTCCTCCAATCAGAGCAGCTGAATAACAGCTTTTTATGTGCCGCTGCAACAGCTGATACTTTCCACCGGAATGGGTGTTAAAATTTATCTTTGTGGTTTCATATCATCAATGAATCCTTGTTGCCGCAACTGAACGAAACTAAAACAAGTTATTGTGCATGACTGAACATGTCTCAACACAGAACTGAATGGCTCACGATAAGTATAATAATTTGATGCACAATGTAATAAATAAAGTTTGTTGTAGATCACACTTGCACAAGAAGTTGCATAGAATTGAAGGAGGTGTGTTCTCACAGTGTATTTGTAAGACAGATGTAACGTTTATCTTACAAGAAGTAGATTGTGGTAAAGGTGAATGTTACGACATGGAGCCGCTGTAAGAAAGGGAAACAGCCATTTCTGGTCAGCAGTCAGACCCTGTCGTTCAGCACAGAGTGTGAATCCACCAACATGCTTCAACATGTTGGACTTCTGTTTGCTAGTAGTGAAAAAACATTCATATTATTCTATTCATATAAATGTTTCTGAATTAAGACCAGTGCTGTTACTGAATCCACAATACATAATATCATGGTTGTATTGTGACAGAATGTTTCTGCACAGTGCTGACTCACTACTGCTCGCACTGTCATCAGCCAGGAAGTTTTTGTTGTTGTTGTTGTTTTTTAAGTTAAAATATGAATTAATGCTTGACCTATGATTTCCAATGACATATTATTTGACTCATCGTATTCCTGTCACGCTACATAATGTTCAAGTGTGTAATCAACAGAATTAGCTGCACATGTACTGGTCATAGGATGTTGAGGGCAGTCCAGGTAACTCTGAGGGTGTAGCAGTTAAATTCAACCCCATCCTTCCTCTTTGACATGATGTTAAACCTCTCTTCTGTCTTTCTGCTCTTTCCTCCCTTAGGAAATGACCTAGAGGCCTTACAGATACATTTGTGCTTTTGTCGCTCTAATCTGCATCCGCAGAGAACAGCGAGATCTGGAAGCACACTTGTTTCCGCGGTGAGTAATATCTACCTCAGCCAGCAGACAGGGGAGAAACCAGGAAGCTGCTGGAGACTTCATACAGGCAGACCGAGCTATCAGCTGGCCGCTTGCTCACTGCCTGCCGAGTCCTGCTTTATGAAGAGGATTTGTGACGGACTGGATCTGTCTGCCCTTCGCCTCCCACTGCTCCTCTGCCAGCCACTGCAAAAGACAACACGAAGCCACATTCTCTGATTCCAGCAGTTACGTGCTTCTTCTTCTTCTTCTTCTTCTTCGTCTTCTTCTTTTTTTAATAGTCATTGTCCCTCTGTGCTGTTGACCAGTGTCATTTTCCTTGGATTCAGTTTTGCTTTTAAAAGGGTTTTTCTACTTTTACCATTGCAGACTGGTATAGGTTTATATATCTATATATATATCTATATATATATGTATATACTCTATATACTGTATGAAGAAGGATTTTTTTTTTCCCATTCTGAAGGAAAGTAAGAGCACTTTAAAACTTGGCTGTAGTACTTTTCCTCCTCTATTATGATCATTTTGTTTGAAGCTGAAAACAGAGAATCTGGGGGTGTGTCTTTGTTGTTTTTTAAGCTGGCTATGACGTATCTGCAGCAGGGCTGCATGTAAGCATTTTACTCAGCCTGCCAGTTTTGATCACCCTCTCGGCCTCACCCACTTCTGTGTTGCCCTTCTACAAGGCACACTGAGATGAGTCTCTGGCAGGTGGAATCCTTGAGCTGTCTTTCTATTTAACTTGAACAGTTTCAGGACTGTTGGATTTGGTGTTTTTGTAAAAAGGACAAGAGCACTTTGCGGGGAAGAACAAACTACAAACAGGAGCTTCCGGTGCTGCTGCACCACCTATGTATTGTTGTAGTGCGCAGGAAAGTAAAATGGACTACAAGCGTCGCTTTTTGCTCGGCGGGTCCAAGCAGAAAGTGCAACAGCACCAGCAGTACCAGATGCCTGAGCTGAGCCGGACCCTGAGCGCCTCTCTGGCCTCCTCTTGCTCTGCCTCTTCGCCCATGGGCACTGGGGTGGGCATGCCTGGCAGCTGCCACCCACCTCCTTCTGGCGCCACCACCGCTGTTGCCGACATCCAGCAAGGCATCTCCAAATATTTGGATGCCCTCAACGTGTTCTGCCGGGCCAGCGCCTTCCTCACAGACCTGTTCAGCAGTGTGTTCAGGAACTCTCACTATTCCAAAGCAGCTATGCAACTGAAGGACGTGCAGGAACACGTCATGGAGGCGGCCAGCAGGCTGACTGCAGCAATAAAGCCTGAAATCGCCAAGATGCTGATGGAGCTGAGCGCTGGGGCTGCCAACTTTAAAGACCAGAACGACTTCAGCCTGCAGGATGTTGAGGTAGGTGCTTACACACAGTCACATACAGTCGCATTATACCCAGTTGTTGAACGTGTTTATGCACAAGTTTGTCAAATTGTGTGCACTTCAGGAAAATGACTGTCTTATATTTTCCACATAAAAATATTGAAATCCACATTTACTCTTTGCGCTTCTGGAAAAAAAAAGGTTTTACAACCTGGTACAGTTAAGCACCACATACTTTATCATATTCATTTACCCATGACTCGTCTTCTCGAAGTGGTGCTAAGATGCTTAGCTGCACTCTGTCAGGGGACTGGCTCCATGAATCAGTGTTTCCTGGCTCAAACAGGATTCTCACGCCCAGTGTTAAGCTGGTGTCAAGATCTGAGGGTGAGGTGTGAAAAACACTGAGGATATGAGAAGAAAAGTCATCTTTTGTCACTCTGAATACCACACCATCTTTCTGCAGCACAGAATTTGCTGATGTGCAAAATGTTGAATGTTGTTGCTGAGGTGTTCTTCATGTGAGTTTAAGGGCGGATTTGGAGACTGGTGCACAAAATAACCACAGAGTCAGCTGTGATGTGGGAATCGGTTGTCTTGGTCTTAAATTCCTTTTGCATGTGTCTCTTTCCTTTACTTTGTTGTTTTTGTCCCTTTGTCTGGTGTCACTCTTGATTCATCGCTGGATTTTTCAAAAACTTTCCCTAAAAGTCAAAGAGGGATAAACACACTCACGGGTGTGACACATTGGTCAAGCTGTGGTCGGCACTGTCTCACACGCAAAGGGTTTGCAGTTCCTCGCTCACATCTTAAATAAATACATATAATCAGCAGAGTTGAGGACTTCGTCAGATACCAAAGACAACATGAACGATATTGCAAACCGTGGCTGAGAGAACTAGTTGTCACTAAGAAAATAGTGTAGAAATACCATTCGCTTTTGTACTAAATCTAGACACTGTTAGTCTCACTGAAAACCTGGGTCAGGAGGTTCATGGAGGCAGGTTGGATAACTCAGACCTCAAACATGGGTTCATTTTAGGTTATAGCATCAGTGTGAAATATGTGCCTGCAAAGGATCGGGAAAAAGTGATTCAAAAATGAAGAGACTTCCCAGGTGCCTGTGCCTTTAGAAATAATAATCATGAATGGATAATTATGGAAAGTGTCACTTATGGTATTTATCATCGTAATTCCAGTTGTCAGTTTTGCTGTAATCGTGCTGCCGTAGTAGATGGTCTCTTATGTGATGCTCAGCAGCAAGTAGTTGTATTTTTATCTGTGCGCCACAGTCAAGCTGCCCCCAGATTGAACCTCAAATATCTTAATGATTTCTACACCTGTTTATAGACGTAGCCTTCATTTACTGCACAGTTGTGAACTTGTGCAACAACCAGTGAGGCTCTCTGCACCTTTCCCACGACACTGTTGTCTTTTGATGGCAACAAGAGGCCTACAGTTAAGGATAATCAGGTTACAGGGATTCAAACTTAGTAATAACAGGACAGATTGAAAGTTCCCTGTAATTACTGTTAAATAATGTGACTGTTAAAATGTATTTTTGTAAATGAAATGTAAATTTTTGCTGAGAAAAGACCAAGGATTTTTCTAATCCGTCTTGTCCAATTCTGTGCTTAAAAAAAACAAAAACAAAGCAAGAACTGTAGCATTGTGCCACACTTTTCTGTGTAGCTAAAACCTAACAATGTAAAGCTGAAATTATGGCGATCGTGTACCCACTCCCTGCTACATGATAAAGGATTATCGTGTAGCAGGGAGCGGGTACACGACAGCGGCCAAGACACTGGAGGGACTGCAGAACCTCAGTGGATGTGGCTGAGCCCAAAACAGGAAACACTTTTGCACCGCAGTCGGTAAATCTGACTCTCTGTGGTCTTGGATATGCACAGATGAATATTAGAGGAAGCCCAAGTCTGTGAATGTTTAGACCACATGGCTTGGCACTCGCATTTAGTGTCTGGCCCCGGGCATAAAGGCTACATTTATTAAAGCATAGAAAGAAACACATTAATACTTTACAATGGCCTTATTCCAGTGTGTTAATTGTTTTGAAAAAAACACTCCATGTACACAGTGATATTATGCTGGTAGAGTGAAGCATAATGTGCCATTTGAACGTTTTTCATTTGTTTTTTAAAATTGTTTTTACAGTAAAATATTTCATTTCTATTGTATGGCATTGTAAACAAAGCAGAAAGTTGTCAGACTGGAGTTGACCACATGGCTGTATGGTTTGGTGATGAGTCATGTATCGCCTGGGTTTGTGTTCCTGCAAGTAGTGCATTGTTTTTATAGAAATATCTACGCTACTATCTCCCATGGTTTCTTTGGAAGACAAAAATTGTTCTGTGCGCATACAAAAAAAAAACTTGTTTAGACCCAGCTCGTGATAATTGCAGCTAATTCAGTCTGTCTCTTACAATGTGATGTGTTTGTGACTGTAAAAGGGATTTTCCTTTTGCCTGCATGAATCAAGGAATGCTGTTTGGCAGCTGGATGTATTATGAGGTCTTCAAAAAGAACCAAATGCATTTTTGAGTTTGGGGAGTTGTGGTATGTGAGGCTTTTCCCCCTTTCTTTCCCTTGCTCACGTCTCCTTTTCCCCTTGCTGTCATTTGCCCCCTTTTTTTTAACCAAGAGCCCCAAAAGTTCAGGTCAGTGCAGTCTACAAAACAAACCACTGACTTTTTTTTTTTTCCAAAACAGAGCGTGGTTTTCTGGCTGCTCAGAGCGACTCCACTGCCAAATATGCATGAAAATGTCACGGTTTGTTTAGAGGCCGTTTGCCGAGCTTGTAAGTTTAAACCACAGAGTGAAGACTAGAGGCAGACAGAGATGTCCCCACAACCAGAGAAACCTTCATGGCTGCTCTAGTCAGACAACTGTAAAAGCATTCTCAACCTCTTGCACACTAGAAACACTGGAAAAAACAACACCTTGGTCTTTGGCTGTTCAAAACAATCCTGCCATTTAAAAATAATTGTTTTGTTTTTTTTTACAACTTTGCTGGTTTCTTGACAATATCCTGAAGTAAAAGGAAAAAAGATGGAGGATAAAAACATGAAAAGCACATTTGAGAAAGTGCTAAAAACTTCGACCTAATAGAACACATGAAATTTCATGAGATAGATTTAAGTGTACAACAATGTTTGGAATAGTTTGTGAGGTTGGTGTAACAGCATTTCTGGGTGTTTTCCTGTTTTAAGTTCAGACCAACATAGAAAAAAGGGTTAAAACCCCCCCACAGAGTTTTGACCAGGGTTGAGTCCTTGTTCTTTTTGTATCATGATGTGCCCATTGCAACTTGGTGGTTCTAACAAGTAATGCAGCAGAGGGCATGAAAATGAGTAAGAAGAAGTGGCTAACGTGGATGTAAACAACGTAGGAGCTAAAATATGAAATTTTGCAAATTTGATAAGTAAAAATGTGTTGTTCAGAATGACCTTGATGTCAACACAGTCAGGACTCTCTTTGTGGATATGGAGTCGTCTTAACAGTGGAAAAATGTAGCCAACGAGGAGGTTCCCTGGCGTGAAATTTTTTTGCCATAAAAACCTCAATTTAGTGCCCTCTGAATAATTCAAGAAGTTGACAAGTGTATAAAATTAGGTTTCAAAACTGTAAATAAAAAAAAAAACAACAACAACAAAATAAAAAAAAGCACTAAAACACTGGGGTGTGTCCATCAAAGGTGCTAATTGACGACTTTTGCTTCAGTCCACATAAACTGCACTAAACTAAACACACAGACCTGAGTTTGTTTTAACCTGACAGGTGCGATGTGAATCACCAACCACAGAATATTTCTGTCACTTGGACAAAGGGAAGATGCACTTGCTGCACAAAACTAGCTAGCCAGCCGTGGGCTGTCGTAGGTGTGTAACTAGCCATCAACAGAAGAGCCACTGATGCTGCTGTGCTCTAGTTTTCATAACATTATACTGTAAGGGGGAGAGATCATATAAAATAAGGATCCAGTGTGCCATTGAACCTTGACTTCTGACCTGCTCAAAAAATCCTGAACACAAAAATGATGATAAACAGTTTGGTGGTATGATTTCACAATACAGTACTACATGCATACAGTAGTTTCAGAACTTGTTGTCTTTTTTTAAGAGAATAAATGCATATAAACACAAGTTTTGTCATGAGAAACCTCCGCAAAGCACCTCATTATTGTGCCTTTTGAATAATAACCTCATTTTAGCCAAACTGTGCGATTTAATTTCTTAAGCTACACTCATTCAGATCAGGAGGTCCGAGCCAGAAAGACTCTAGAGTGCAGCAGTAAATCCATTTTACTTTGTCGATTACAACCATATGTAAGTGACCATTTCTAAGAAACTCAGGGGTCAAGATAGTTGTGACAATCCTGTTTCTATGAAGCGATTGTGTAAGAGGGAAGACCTGGGAAAAAGACATGAAAAATAAAGGCTTGGGAGGCAGCGATAGATAAAGCTTGACCACCGACGTTAACCGGCCGAGGTAGGCTGCTTGTTGTTTTTTTTCCACAGATCAGACAGCGGTGCTGCCTCACCATGCGACCATCTGGTTATTATTACAGCCTCACACTCCCCTTCCCCAGAAAAGGTCTGGATCTCAACAACAGTCCTCTCCTAGATTTGGTGCTCTGATAGTGCAGGTGCTCACAGAAAGTAAAAGTACAAATGTTGATGATTGATTCACGAGTGGCCTTGTTGGGTTTTGAGACGGGCCAACATTGGCTTGGCTCCGCTGCACTCTTTATTTCTCATACTTTCCATGACTGTGTGGGATACTGCGCAGCCAATCACATGTGTTATCCATTATCTTGTGCTGTAGCCATGTCCTCATTTTTTTTTTTTTTTTCCCTCGCTCGGTTATTGTTGCCTTTGTAACACTTAGAGTAGTTTTTGATCTTGTCGTCTGCTTGCGTTCATGTTGTTCTGCTATCGTCATTAGGACACGCTGCATATGGTGATATCAGCCTCATTATCAGGCCATATGTGTCTTCTGTTATTTGCAGAGACGCTAAATCTCCATTGACTGATTGAGATCTGATTAGTTGCTCGACGTCAACAGCCGGAGCAGGAATTTCTCATCTTGTGCACTCTGGATCTGAGCCTGTGTTTATGTAGTCTCTCGGCATAAGTTGGGATGAGGCAGAGGGAAAGGCAGTATATCGTCGTGCTTTATTCATGGTGTGATAGGTCTGAGCATTAGGACGGGGTCTCACGTTTTTACAGCTGTTGTTTTTAGAACTTGAGAGATGGCGGTGTCAGCCGGTCGGCCTGTTGTTTAGATCACCACGTTGGTCCAGATTGAAACACGCTGATTACCATGAATTTTTGTGCAGATGTTCATGATCTCCAGAGGATAAATCTTTACAGGCTTGATGTTTCCTTCTATGCCACCATCGAGGTTATGTTTCACAGTGACTTTACGTGACTATACACTGCTTTTTAGTGGTGTTTGGAAACTAATGGTTTCATCTTTACTAATGTGTTGTATTCTAAAAGCTTCATGTTGTCCTTTGTCTCAACTCTTAATCTTTAAAGAAAATGAAGCTGTCAGATACATGTGAGAAGAAAGCACATTATTGCCCTGTGAAATGTGGTGGAGTGGAATTTTAAAGTAGCATTAAAGTGAAATACTTAAGCAAAGTACAAATACATCAAAAGTCTAGCTAAATACATGACCTGAGTAAATGCACTCACCGGTAGTTAAATTTCACCACTGTCTGAATATTTGGACAACTACTGGATGGATTGCTGTGGATATAAAATTGTTATGAACATGAATGGTCCTCGAAGTATGAAATCTACAAACAGTGTAAATGCACGAGCTGTCATCAACCGCCATCTTTGTGTCAAGGTTTCAATTTGTCCAATATTATGTGTATTCATGAATATTCATGACCACCTATCAGCAGAAATAAGAAAAATTCCATCAGGCTTGGCTGTACTGTAAGTATGAGAACACAGACAGTAAACATACCTATTATACAACAATGTTATCACATTAGCGTTCTGGCAACGCTGTGTCTTAGTAAAACCTCACAGAGCAGCAAGTTTAGCTCTGCACTCTTAGTTTTTTTTTTTCTTTTCAGTCCAACTCTAACACTTGGTCATTTTAGTTGCATAATAAGGTCATCACCCATCATTAGACAGCATTCTGACTCACTGAGAAGGCTTTTGTGTGTTGATGGCTTTAGTTTTACATGTGACATGTAAAAATAGTTTCTTTGCTTATCCATTTTAACCACATACAGAAAAGACCATATCACAGGAGACAAGCAGACACAAACACACTTGGTATCAATCCTGTGACCTTTTAGGCTCTCTGAGTAGCTATTGTCGTTAAGAGAAAAACAATGCAACAGTTCGGCCTTGAGCTTGCTGTGGTGTAACTTTTCAGTCTCCACTGAGCACACGGACTCAACAAAGATGTACTTGTATAATTTTATTGGAGATTTCCAATATACAGCTTTTGCTTCTTTCTGTTACAGCTGAATTTTAGTGTTCGTGTCTCATAATGCACAGACAAATTCTAACACTTGGCTTTGCTAAAATTGTGGATATGGAGGACAGATTTAAGATTAAATAGACATGGCTTCTGACTGAATTATTTTTTTATATTGTGAGATATCAGAACTGATATGTGCTTATATTATGACTTAACTAAAGGAAATGTATGTAAAGTTGAAGCGGACCACAGTGACAAAACCTAGGTTTTCAAACTAGAACCTGACCAATATACCAGTGGGCCAATATTATCGGCTGATATTGACCTATCACAGCTATATAGGTATCTGCATTTATCTTACCTGATGTGCACACAGAAAAAATAAATACAACTGAAAAAGGTTCCTGTGGTTCCCGTTTTAACAGTAGTCACAAAAGAGATAAATGAGGGCCAAGAGAGAGACCGACTCAAACTGAACATGTTGCGATTCTGTAGTGTATGTGTCTTAGGGCAGCCCAGGATCACTTAATTTAGCTTTTTGCTAGCTAATGTCCAGCAGAAATGATGGTCTACCAGCCATTACAATCTACGACATGGAATAACAAAACAATAAATTGAGGCAGTAAATTCCAAAGTCATGGCTCAGGCATTTCAGAGGACGATGGATTTCCCATCATCTCCTGTTTTTGTAGTTGTTATGAAGGACTTGGTAGAGGTTTTAGGCCTTAAGTCATTTCCAGTTCAGTTTAGTTTAGGTTTCCATGAAGTGTGAAGTTGAAGAATGACAGAGGCTGTGTCCTGTTGTCCCTGTCTACCATCTAAAGCAGCAGCAGCATATTTCTGTCTTCACAACTCGGCCTATCCCTTGAGATATTTTCAGCAGGTACCTGAAAAAGAAAACCCTGTGACCATGCCGGGTCCTGTGGTGTCCTGTTTCTCTTATTTCGCTAACTGGACAACAAACGGCCTCCAAGCCTGAACTATTCTCTCAACAAACAAACACACACTTGGACGTGCAGCAGAGTAGATGTGGAATGATGCACGTCAACCTAAAAGACTTGTTAAAACACACGGTGTGTTTTAACTGTAGTTACCGGTTATGCATATTGCTAAATTTGTGTGTAAAAATCAAAGAAAATGAATACAAAAAAAAAAAAGAAGCAATGCAAATTTCAGTAAACACATGTTGACTGATCTGCAACAGAACTTTAAATATGGCTCTGCTTGCTACAATTTTCCAGTTTTTCCTGTATAAGTAGACAGACTGGACCCCTTCTTACAGACGCTCATATGCTGACATACATATTCAATCCAATGTGTTCCCCATCTGTCCTTTGCTTGCAAATACAAATACATATTGTACTTATTCTCACGCATTTGATTTGTTTACAGCACGCAGTTTACCGCAAATGCTGACACGGGCATGCGAGTTTGGTTAGCTGAAGTCTGCCCAGGCAACATGTTTTATTTTGAAAGTTGTTGTGTGTGTTGAATTGTGCTTCATCACATGGTTTTGGCTCTCAGATTTGTGGGACAAAACTGAGCTTATTATGACATTTGCTGTGGCAAACGGTTAGGAAATAGGGTTTAGATTTCTTGGATAAACTTCAGTTGATTTATGTTGTAATCGACTTTTGGATTGAGGGAAGATGTTGTTCTTAATGATTCATGTTGGTCTCAATAAAAGGAATGGCCAGGCGACAGTCTGCTGGAAATCACGTGTTTTTTGTTTGTGGGCAGATGACAATAATGTAATGGTGTGACACTATTTTACCAAAATGTCGCATGTTTTGAAAGATAGTTTTATTATTATGCTGCAACCTTTAACGAAAGCAAATGTCCTTCCTGCACAACATGCCGTACTGGATTTAGAGAACCAGACGTATATCGCAGCTACTCCACTTCTCCTGTTGAGCGTAATGTTCACATATAGAACAGAAAATATGTCCTGAAAATATACAAAATATCAGACTTTCAAATAACTAGTTGATAAGGTATTTAGTCGTTGTTTGACATCTTGTTCTATTAAGAAGAGTGCTTTTAAAGGTGCACACAGTGTTGATTATTCAACCACTTCCAGAGGTATGTGGACGTACATGTTCGTTTCCCAGCCTGAGGGTATCCATATTGTCTGGTGTCTCAAAAATCCTCACTGAGCCACTCCACTCTTTAATAAGGAGTATTGGCATATTTTGTAACCGTAATCCCTGTCGTCTCTTTCCAGGTACTGGGTCGGTGCTTCCTCACGGTGATGCAGGTCCATTTCCAGTTTCTATCACAGGCTTTGCAGAAGGTCCAGCCCGTGGCTCAGTCCTGCCTGGCTGAGGCTCTCGCCCAGGCCCAGGAGCGCTGTGCCAACGCCCGCTCCCAAAGCTCTGACCTCGGGCCCCTCACAGAGCTAGAGGAAGCCTCCCGCTCATGGAAAGGTGCAGCTGAGGTATGCAGCCACAGCCCCGGGACTCTTCTCGGCCTGGGTCTTGGAAATGTGGGGTTTGTCTGTGTGAGGTGAAAAACCAACTTGTTACACATTCCTGAGAAATGCCAGCCGTTTATGATTTCCAGCCTCAATTTCCTATTTCCTCTTTTCTAGGCGGTAGCTCGTCTGTGAACTTACATTTCTATGTTTGTACCCCTTTAATCCCCAACCAGTGTAAGGGAGGCTGTTGTGTAAGAGGACCTATCTAATCCGCAGGCTAATCAGTCCCCCTGGCCCATTTTAAGCTTTGTTGTATACAGTGAGGCAGAGAGGAGAATAGTGGGTTGATTGATCCTGTTAAACCCTGGCATGCAAAGTGTTAGCCCTGGAGGGAACTGGGCCTGGATAGGAGAAGACAACCAGGACCACGTGCTTATTTTTTTTCTTTATTTTTTAAATATCATCTTTTAAAAAATCATAATTTTTCTCAAAAGTTTTTACAGTACAAGAAGAGAATGCCCTTGTAAAAACTCACATTTTCCACTAGACTTTTGAAAAACACAGTTTGTTTTGTTCTATACATTCTCCTAAAACGTAAATCTTAAATATGCAAAACTGTATGTAGTGATTGTTGCTTGCTGTGAGATTTTGCTGTAGTTGTAGAGTAGATGTTCCTGCTGTCATCCTGACCCGAAACTCTGTTGTGTCCTGTTGTGTCCTCAGGCCACGGCGAGGCTGAGGGAGAGGGGCAGGGATGGCTGCCTGGCAGGCATCCAGGTTCAGCAGCTCTTTTGCTCCAACAACACCACCATCCCCGAGCACCAGCTGAAGGAGCTCAACATGAAGATTGACAGTGCTTTACAGGTACAGTATCAACATGTAGACCAGGCAAGCCAACTACAGCTACTGTTAATGCAGTGGGGTATGTTTGTTAATGAAATGGACTTTATATACAGTTTACATTTAAATTGAATAATGCAGTGGACCAAGACAGTGTCATTAATGAAACTGCAGTACAAAAAGAGGTTTAAAATCAATAAACATACATACTAATGTAGCTGATCTTTTTTCTCCCTATCCAGGCCTATAAAGCAGCATTAGAGAGCCTGGGCCATAGTGAGTACGCACTGAAGGCAGGCTTTCATCTCAACCCCAAAGCTGTGGAGGCAGCCTTACAGGTGGGTTCACTCCTACAGAATGATTAAGACACTAAGTTTAAAAGTTAGACAAGTTGGTTGTTTAAAATGGTCGTTTTAATGTTACCACACCAAATGAGTTAAAATGGACTGTTTTGTCAGCGTTTTGTCTTTGCTGCCCCGTGGGTTTTGCATTTATGCTGGTGTGTGTGTGTGTGTGTGTGTGTGTTCAGAGCTGTTGCAGTGAAGCGGAGGCTCAGCAGGCAGGCAGGATGCAGACCACCTCCCAGCCCATTCAGTGCGAGCTGCCAACCATCCCTGTGCAGATCGGCTCACATTTTCTCAAAGGAGTGTCCTTCAACGAGTCAGCCGCTGAAAACCTCAAGCTGAAAACGGTACTTACCTTGAAACAACTGCTTTCTGTTTTCTCTACATGTCACCAGCTTTATTTTCCAGATAAGGGTAGGCTCTTAAATGTCTGTCACAATTGTGCTGCGTGTCTCTTTGAAAGTCAACAGTTTCCTTTTTTATTATTTTTAGAAGAGTTATAACCTTAACAGATTCATGAGCTAGTGAACTCGAGTTGCTCTTTTTTCACCACTGGTGTTTATAGTGTAACATCAGCAGGTGTTGATGGTAGGCTGCTTTGTTGATGGCCCACCGTGTTTTGTCTCCTCAGCACACGATGCTGCAGCTCATTAAGGAGGCGCTGGGCCAGAACGGCGTGACCCCCAGGGACGACTCCCCCGTCACTGAGGTCCTCAACCAAGTTTGCCCATCCAGTTGGAGAGGAGCCTGCAAGACAGCTGTCCAGCTGCTGTTTGCCCAGGCTGGACTGGTGAGTACAGACCAATGTTAATATGGTCTGCAAAGGCAGTATTGAATAACATTTGTCAGTTTTAATTAGTTTAAGTATTTCAACATATTGGAGAAGGAAGTAAATTCAGTTTTCTCGTAATGTTGTTTATAAGGATTGTGAAACTCCAGCACTTGCAACATATTCTAAGGCAAATTGAGCTTGTTGACATCCATCCTCACGGTGGAGTGGATACTACAGAACAGTGGAAAGCTGGTGGCATACTGACGGGAACAGGCCTGTTGTACTTCACTGACACTTCTGCTTAAATTACTGAATCCTCTCCCTTCTGTGTGTCTTGGGGTTTGGCAACTTGCATCCCATTGTTTGTCAGATTTGTAATGGAGATGAGCAGATCTGTCCGCGTGCTTTGAGGCGGCCGCGAGGTGTAAACAAACACCAGAGAGACACAAAAGGGAAGAAACATTCCTGCAGCATCTGAGTGAAGAGTAGGCTTGCCTGAACGGGTCTGCAAACAGTACTCCCCCGCCCTCCTGTTGAAAAGGAGAGTCACGGGGAGGGAGGGTCAGCAGCAGGACTCTCCTCAGAGTAACACCAGTGTGTTTATGCTTCAGTGTTTATTTCCTCTGTGTGGTCTGCTCTGTTTTGTGTGTCAAAACCGAGAGTGTGTTCCCATCTAGCCTTGCCAGCCCCGTGCTAACTGTAAAACAATCCCTGGATGATGAATGAGCGCTTTACATTAGCTCCTTATCTGAGCCTATCAGCACTCAGGCTAAAATAGATCACACAGTAGTATGCATGGACACACACTCACACACAGTAACTTCTCCACACTTTTTTTTTTTTTTTTAAACAACACCTGCATTCACTCATACGCTCACTGTCATGCCGTGCACCATACACAGCACCCCCCACACACAATCTTTCTCTTCCCTTTTTTCTTTCTTTCACGCTCACATGACAGTCACAGTGATAATCACCATATCTGTTCTGTTCCTGGAAACATTACTCTCCAGCAACTCCCTTTTTTCTACTAATCGTGGCTTCCAGAGTCCAGTAAGGAGGATGATGTCGACTGTTTTGCTGCTGTTCCTGCCTTTTCCTGCCCCCAATGACCTTGTTGTATGTGTTTCAACATGGCTGGCCGACCGTTTGTGTCTGTGTGTGGCTCTCTCACATGGCCAGCTCGGGTTTTTCGAGGATGCACCTGCCTTTTTAATAACAATAGGGTCATATCCTGCAATACAGGAAATGGACTCCTCCCTCCTTCCCTCCGTCTCTGTGACCCAGCTACTCTGGTCTCGAGGAGCCAAGGCCACTTTCAAAGAACTTACAAATATATCTGACGAGCAGCGGCCAGGAAGGCTGGCCTGTTTGTTGTCACTGGCTGACTGAAAGTGTTCGGCTTCCTCACCTTGAACCGCCTGTCACTGCTCAGTGGGAGATTCATTCCAGACATCAGTGACAAGCCTTTGAGTTGTCCCTGGTAAAGGTGCTAAATTAAACTGGTTTACGTGCTGTAGAGCTTAAACCCACCTCACCAACCCCATTCAGTTTAGTTGCTGTATGTGCACATTACAAAACAAAGTGTGCTATACACGTCTGTGGATTACTTGCACAAGCAGAATTTATAAGCATAATAAATAGCAGTAAAAGCTTTTGTGATGCTCATAGGGTGTGTGTCTGTGTCCCAACAGGTGGTTGTTGATACAGCTCAGATTGAGAACAAAGAGGCCTATGCTCCCCAGATCACTCTGGAAGGATCCAAGGTGGTGGTCCAGGTCCCCTCTACATGGTGAGTACATCAAGAAACGTTCTGTTTTGCAGACTTTAAAATTGTATATATATGCACTCTCCCAACAGCATCAGAAAATCCACTTGACGGTTTGTGGAGCAAGTCATAAAGAGTTTTTTTTAAATTTTAAGATGCAAGTCTTATTAGTGAAAAGGGAGAAATAATTATCTTCAAAACAAAAAAGTTTTGTCTCAAGTTTGAATGAGCATTCTCATAAGGAGAGGTATGTTTGACTTTTTTCTTCTGTTTATGAATAGTATTGCATATCAAGTATTCATCTGTTCAACAAGTGCACCTAGGATTTGAGTGGAAGACGTTGTGTTGGATTTGTAGTTCATGTCCTGTCCTGCTGTGGATATTTGTGTGTGCGTACGTGTTCAGGTGTCTCAAGGAGGACCCAGCCACTATGTCCTTGCTCCAGCGCAGCTTAGACCCAGAGAAGACGCTTGGTTTGGTGGATGTACTTTACACAGCAGTGTTTGACATCAACAGGTGGAAGGAGAGAAAGTGAGTGATAAATAATATCGAGTGCATTTCTCAACATTTTCTGAACTAGCAGTCAAGTATTGTTTATACAACCTGTTGAACTTTAGTCATGATGATTCAGATTACTATATTAACTCCACATAATCAAACATGCCTCTTTTTTTCTTGTCCACACAAGGGAGCAGGCCTTGCCCACTATTCAGATACAGCTGCAGCGGGAGAGCCCAGACTACGGCAGCCCGACAGATTTGCCTCCAGGTACCAGCTCCAAGACTTCCAGTGGATTGCCCAAAACAATATCCAAGCTGACTTCCAAGTTCACCAAGAAGGTTTCATCCAGCTCAAACAGTGGGGGTAGTTACTCCATTCCTAGTACCCCGTCTCGCAGCATGCTGTCAACCAGTAGCTCTGAGGACAAGGCCAAGGGCCTGGGCCACAGTGACGGGAGGCTACAGAGCATCCTGCAGATGGGCAGTCTGTCTTGTGCCCCTGACTCTACCCAGCAAAACCAGCTGGCCAACGGCTCGGTGGCTGAAGACCAGGGGATGAACCTGCCCACTGACCAAGAGATGCAGGATGTCATTGACTTTCTCTCAGGATTCAACATGGGCAAGTCCCAGCAGGCTTCACCCCTGGTCAAGAGGAGGAACTCTGTGGCGTCTGCCAACCCCGCTGAACTGAAACCACCGAGCGGTCCTCCGCCAGCCTCCCAGTCGATCTCTCACGGTGCCCTACAGCCCCCAGCTCAGACCCTGCCTCAGCCCCAGCCTCAACCTGCACCATCAGTGCAGAAGCAGCAGCCTCAGCCTCAACCGCAGCCACCTCCCCCGCAGCAACAACAGCCCCAGCAGCAGCAGCAGCAGCAGCAACAGCAGCCCCCTCCTCCACCTCAGCAGCCCTCCCCACAAGCCCTGCAGTACTACCAGCACCTCCTGCAGCCCATCACTCAGCAGCAGGCGCCTCCTCCTCAGCTTCCTCCCCAGCAGACTCCACCCCAGGTCCTGCCAGGGCAAAGAGTGTCAAGCAAGTGGCTAGGCACCTCCGGGCAACAGCCTCCACCGCAAGGCCCCCCAGCAGGGCTGTCACCCCTGGGTCCCATCGGGCAGTGGGGCTCACCCGGACTGCCGGACCTGAGCTCGGACCTGTACAGTCTGGGTCTGGTCAGCACCTACATGGACAGTGTCATGTCAGAGATGCTGGGTCAGAAGCCACAGGGGCCCCGCAACAATACTTGGCCTAACAGGGACCAGAGTGAGGGAGTGTTTGGAGTCCTGGGGGACACACTGCCCTTCGACCCAGCAGGTGAGAGTCACCTTCCGAACGCATGTCCACCAGTTTCATCCATGTCAAACCTAGAGTGAACATCTTCAACAGGTCCTGTATAAGAACAGTTCCTCCTACAATCAGACATTCAGATCCAGTTTATGTAGAAGTCTGGAGGGCAAGTGTTGGAAGAAAGAGGGATTTCCTGCTTTCACTTGAGACAGGCTCAAAATATTTTCTAAAACAGTCTATTCAGTATTAGAGGCTCATAATTTGTAGCTTTCGTTTTTATCACAATGATTAAGGAATTTATTTGTGTTTTCTGACCACTGAAGATGAGTAGAATCATGTAAGTAACACTGCATAAGTGAGGCAGAAATCAGAGAAGTAGTGTGACACTGTACGAGGACTGGTTTAAACCTCTTTACTGCTGTCTCAAAAATCTTTTTTTTTTTTTTTGTAACAAGATAATTTCAATAACGTTCAACAAGCCTGGTTAGAAACTGTGTGTTAGGTCAGCCTACAAACTAATAGGGTTACCTACCTTCCTACCACTGACATCAAACCAAAGAATATTATCTGAATTTATGTTGATTTCGGCGCACTGAGGATGTCAAATTACAGTATTTTTAATGTTGTTAAGTCAGGTTAAATTCATGGTTCAACTCATCCTGCAGTTTTTGCTGACACCATCTTTTCATTTTAGGAAACCCTTGAGAAGCTTAGCAAAGTTTTAATGACTTAGAATGTTGCAGGTATTATGTCGATGTCTATTATACCGGGAGACTAATGTTCAGAAAGGACTCGTGGGTGGCCCGAGTTGGCGTCCCAACAGTATAATCCACCTGAAGCCGTTATGATGCCTGCATTGCGTAGACAGCTGACATATCAAAAGTTTCATTCAAACCTTTGTTGTCTCATAAAAGAAAATTAGTTTGCAGACATCAGTTGATCTCAACATAGAGGGACTACCAGACAAAGATTATTAGAATGCACAAACGGCAGCAGCATTATATTAAAATAAAGCAATATAATACCAGTGGATTAGAAATGAAGCCTCCGCACACGCCTTTAGTTGGTCAAAGCACGCTAAAGTAGCATCAAGGGAGCATCTGTTTCAACCAAACTGTGACTGTCACAAGTTGGTCAAGGCCATGCTATATATAAATTAGAAAAGGCTGTTTTCTGCGTATTCAGTATCTTGTGAGAAGTTTGTTCAATGTTGTTGCTTTCCCGCACACGTCATTTTGTGCTCCAGGCTGTTTGTTATTAGTATTTGTATACAATCTTGTAACCAATCTGGCAAACTAAAGACAACTTAAGAACCTGATCTAAATCAGATAATCAATGTAGGTCAGCAGCTGTTTTGCCCTGCTTGTGTCTTCGGCTGTAGGTTGACGATTTATGCTGAATCGAGCTTGTGTCAGTTTCTATTTTTACAGTGCAGCAGACTCTTTTGATTGCAGTCGAGGCCTATTGTGCAGCGTTGACTTACGGCTATTGTGATTTTTCTGCTATGGTAGACAGTCTGGCTAAACGGATTGAGCTCCAGGGAGCGAAAGAGAAAAGCTGAGAGTGTCAGAAACTCATAGCTGTGTTTATCCTCCCTTTCCATGCGCAGTTGGCTCGGATCCAGAGTTTGCACGTTACGTTGCCGGCGTCAGTCAGGCCATGCAGCAGAAACGGCAGGTGCAGCACATCCGTCGGCCCAGCAACACGCGCAGCAACTGGCCAATGCCTGATGAGCAACACAGGACCTGGTCCCACCCAGAGTACTACAGTGAGGGGTAGGTATCCACATACGACAGCTGCCTATCAACTGATCCACTGCGATACAAGTATGAGACATGGTTTTACTAAAACCAAGAAAGGAGAACACATCATGTTTAGCATCACTGTACTGTTTAACAACCAGTTTTAGAACTGACTTTATGGTTTTGGTGGTTACTCTTTGCGGCTCAGGGTTGCGC
Source organism: Stegastes partitus (assembly GCF_000690725.1). Lineage (NCBI taxonomy): Eukaryota > Metazoa > Chordata > Actinopteri > Pomacentridae > Stegastes > Stegastes partitus. The sequence continues at coordinate 157,413 of NW_007578952.1, read as the reverse complement.
TCCCTCTGCCATCGTGCACCAGCCTGATCCTCAGATAAGAATCTCCTGGCTGTTCCTGTGTCGAGACTTAAGACGAGAGCAGATCATACTTTTGCTGTTTGTCACAATCACTGTCTTTCAAATTTGTTTATACAGCATCTGCCCTTCGATTTTATTCATGTGTGTCTGTTTTCATTGTTTTTCTGTTTATAAAGCATCTTTGATTTGAAAGGTGCTACTTAATTACTGTTTGCATCAGTATAGAGCTGGACTGTCGGAGGGTTATTTAAAACTTTGATTCAACGCAGTTCACAATAGGGTTGGGCGATGCTTTGATTAAATTATTAATGTGGTCGACACCATCGAACTGTGAGACATTTACCGTGTTAGTCATGACTGTTGTCATTTAATTCCACCCACAAGTGTGAGACAGCGTTGTTGTGCTCACAGATTAGTCCAGGGAAGCCGGTAGAAGTAAACAAGCAGCTGTGTCACCTCACTCCTGAACCCTGTCAAATAAACCTGTTGTTTAGAAAACGCTACTACTTGTTAGCTACTTTTATTTTGAAATAGAACCAGGAGATCTTGACTACGTATACATTGAAAAATTCTGCTTTTTAACCATTTCCAGTTCACCCTGTTGCCGGGTAGATCGTCCCAAAGTAAAGAAGTTTACATTTGCAGTATCCTACGCTACATTCTTTTTCAGATTGTGTGTCATCAAGGTTTAGCCTATAAATAAATCTGATCCTGTTACACCTCTAAACAGCCCTTTGTTGAGAGCATAAGGGACACGCTGCTAACACCTCCTCTGCTTGTGTCCTCAGTGAGACCGTAAACAGCAGCTGGTCAGCCAATCAGGGGGACTCAGCCAGCTCCAGCGATGAGACATCTTCAGCCAACGGTGACAGCCTGTTCTCCATGTTTTCAGGGCCGGACCTTGTAGCGGCGGTTAAACAAAGGAGGTACGTCCCGGACCTCGAACATGAAATTGGCAGGATTTTGTTACTTTCACACTGAGCCCACACGTAAACAGGAATGTTTTACTACGCTCGATTTAATCATTACAACATAAATAGCTTGTGAGGATGTAAATTCTTGGCTGCGCCTTACTACACCACCTCCTTTCCTGTCTTACTCATTCTCCAAGTCGAAATCTGGAGCTTGGCTTTGACCAAATACTTTCTATGAGGTTGAATGTAAATTTCTGTTTCCTCAGAAAACATAGCTGCGGGGAGCCGGAGGTGTGCACCCTGCCTTCACCACCGCTCCATCACATTGGAGATGATAACCAGGTAGAGTACGAGCCTCCCGGTATCAATCAAACAACCCAGTTCATTGTATATTTTCCAGTAGCAGCCAAAAACTGATTTAATTTAAAAGACCGTTACGTGCATGTTGACTCTCTAACCTATCTGGTTTGCTCCACAGGACAGCAAAACTAAAACCTGGCCTCCCAAAGCACCGTGGCAGCACTCCACCCACACCAACACCATGCCCAATCCCAGCTCTTCCTTGTACCAGATGAACATCCCTCCTTCCTCGCAGTGGAGCGACTCCATGCAAATGCTGCAGTCTCCTGTGTGGTCCACTGCCAGCGACTGCTCCCCCTCCACCGGCATCTCTTCCGGTTTTCCCTTCACCCAGCAGCAGCAGCAGCAACAGCAGCAGCAGCAACAACAACAACAGCAACAGCAGCAACATAAACCCATGACCAAGGGCTTTAAATCCTTCCCCCTCAAACACGAGCACAGGCCCTCCTACCTTCACCAGTACTGACCGCGGTGTAACGTCGGAACGAGTCCACGGTGAAGTGCCACGGAGGACCTGCAGCTCTGTTACATGAGCCACTGAGTGGGCCGAGCTGCAGCCATTTACAGTCCACACCCACTGAATTGGAAGATTTCAAAGCCCCCCGAGGCAACGTTAAGTACACACACTGGCTCGACATTTTTGTATCTATATTTTTCCATGTCAAACATCCCCATTTGAAAAAAAAAAAAGAGATGTATTTTGAAGTTTTTTGAACTGCCATGTTTTAACTATGAACGGTGCATGTGTCATGCTGGCAGCAGTTAGTCTAGTGGTCGTTTCTCTGTCTGTTGAGCTGACGTTTCCTCAGACAAGAGCTGGAGACGCGCACGGCCGTCACCCACTTGCTTCTGCAGCTGAACGTGTGTGTATGTGTGTGTGTGCGTGCGTGTGTGTGTGTGCGTGTAAAGGAGGGGATTACAAGGGGGCAGGGGCTTGAAATGCTCTCATTTTGCCCATAATAAATATACTGTGTCTACATAGCTGTAACTGCCAAATCTCATGCAAGATGACTCAGAATACAGCTACCATCTACTGTTTCATAGCTTGTAAAATACTGAAGTTGAAATATAAATATTTAGTTCTTTTTATTAAGAGGCTTTGAGCAGGCTCAGCATAAATATAGTAAGTCACTGCAGAGGTGTAATTTGAGAGAAATACACTACTTTTTTCAACAACTGACCAGAGTTAAGAATTATAGCAGTAACTATGTGCCATGTTGGTATTGATAGCACTTGCAGAATATTATTTCCAACCAAAGCGTTGTTCAGAAGATGAATGGTGCTGACGAGACGAGAGGCGGTCCGAGATTACTGACTAAACGTGAAGTTGAACCCCCTATTTGATGCGAGCATTAGGGAACATCTTCATTTCCTCCTCTCTAATTGGCGGTTGTTTGCTCCAGATTGACACTAACTCCCATAAACCTAATGTTTCTTCTGTTTAATAATACAATATTTTTCGTGTACAATTATTGACAGTATTAATCTTATTTTTGTATTTTCTTACATGTTATACCATTACTGTATGTTAGTATTCTTGTAGACATATTACATAAAAAAAACAAACATTATTTTCCACCTCCCAATATGTGAAAAAGCACATTTTTTTCCTACAGAGTTGAACTACACCATCTATCTATAAAGGTTACCAAATATGCCATGCTAAACACTAAAACATGTTCGATGAGGGTGTTTTTTCGAGCCCTTGTTTCTTCGGTTTCTATGGCAATGGGCTGTATTTAAAAGCCCAGAATGTTATCTTTTTGTGATGTTTGCGGATGCCAATGTTGCCTGTATTTAAGAAATGACACCATGTTTTCAGAAAACTAACATACTTAACATGTTTACAGAGAATTGTTTGCTGTATATACATATAAATATATATCTTTTTATAGTTAATGTGCTTTGCACAATCAAGATATAGAGTTTGTTGCTTTTTGTCTGTGTTATCTCCCTAACTGTTGCAGCCTTTTTTAAGACATCATTACAGACCTTGGACTGTAACTGTTAGCTTCTCAGCTGTGTCAAATGGTTTACTAGTGGCTTCTACAAAAGATTAAAAAAAAAGTAATAATAAAAACATGTTGCCCTGATAGAAGATATGAAGGGGGACTGCTTGGCTTATGTTGCTTATTGTTTTCTTGACCTGGCAACTGAATCTTTCCAAGTGTACCAGCAATGCAAAAAATGAATAAAAATGACTAGCAGTTCGAAACGCCATCTGTGTAGTTCTTTCAGCTCCAACTCACAGAAATTTAAAGATCCTCAGATGTCATCAGCTGCTGCTAGAAACTTTAAATGATGGACCTGTGCAGTACAATCGCTCAACTGATTTTTAAAAACCAACACCAGCCACGACTTTCACAACTAGAGAATGTGTTTTAATGTGCACTCCAGTGAATTACAAAAACATATTTAGAATGTGTTCTATTCTAAATTTGCCTACATGAACATTGAAATTGTGAACAGCGATCCTACAATGATTTAAATTATTGAAAACAAGTTTGTGCTGAATGTAATAAATATAATCCCTTCTGTTAAAATCACCAACAACTAAACAAATGTCACATCCCATCCCAGACCCAAGGACAGGAACTGCCAACATCACGTCCCTCTATGGCCGTTCACAGCTGGTGTTGAGGTGGAGGTTTCATTAGGTGTAGACTGGAAAACAGTAACAGAGCATTAGGAATGAGTTGGTCGTGGGAACACCATCAACTCTATTCTCAGTAAACTTATTGCACAGTGTGGTTTGTCTTTACATTTGAAGCGGGAGGTGTGTTGTCAGGACTAGCATCAGCTATGGTTGCCAGGTAGACGATGTTGCGGTGCAGGATCTGCTGGTATCTGTTGGAAAAGCAGAACAATGGCAGCTTGAAATACCAAAGAGACGTACAGTGTATAACAAAAGTGAGTGCATTCCTGTGTAATATCAAATAAATATAGAATGATTAAAAAATGTATCACGTCTCAATAACTTAATTATTTTTAAGTTGACAACTGCAGTATTTCCTCTTACGAACAACCAAAACCAAATACGTAGGCCCCAAAGTAGAAACTCAAAAATAAATACACCTGTGATCACTACATCAGAATTGAATACACCTGTGATTTTCAATTAGCGTACTGCTTGAGCATGATTACAAAATGAGCTATGAACACCAGAACTTTAAAAATTTTGGACCTATGGGCTGTGTCTATCTTCATTTCTGCATCATGGAAAAGAACTGCCAAAGGATTTCAAAAATCTGACTGGGACACTTCAGAAAGATAGAAAAGATACAGGCAGATCAATGACCAACTAGCAATCAGTGGAAGCACAGTTGCAGCAGTATTGAAGAAGCACAGAATGAGCCATTGTACTGCTAATCAGAGCTCGAGGGGCCCTCCTTCCAACTTGACACCACAGACAGTGTGCTACTTTCACAATGGAAAAACAGATATGCAAGTGCTTCAGACTTGGCACAGGCGTTATCAATGAAAATCAGTTGCTGTAACAGCTAAAGCAGGGTGAAGGACAAGTTGGATGAACATCAACCTCTATGGATGGCGTTCAGGTACAAAAAAAAAAAAAAACTCTTGCTTGCTCTTCAACATAAAATCACAAGATTACCTTTGTTAAATGGTGATCTGATGAATACTGGGAGGACATTCTTTGGTCAGATCAGCTAAGTTTGTTCAGTGCATCATGTGGAAAATGACAGTGAAGCACAGAGGTGGGAGTGTGATGATATGAGGCTGCATGCGTGCAAAAAGTGTTTAGAGAAGACATTTATAAGTGGGGGGCTGCAAGGTAGCACCGTCGCCTTGAAGGCTAGAAGGTCGCCGGCTCACGTCCCGGTGAGGACACCCGGGATCTTTCTGCGTGGAGTCTCCATGTTCTCCCCGTGCAGCGTGGGTTCTCTCCGGGTTCTCCACACAGTCCAAAAACATGCTGAGGTTAATTGGTGATTCTAAATTGTACGTAGGTGTGAATGTGAGTGTGCTTGGTTGTCTGTCTCTAAGTGTAGCCCTGTGATAGACTGGTGACCTGTCCAGGGTGTCCCCTGCCTTCATCCTGAGTCAGCTGGGATAGACTCCAGCCCCCCGCGACCCTAGTGAGGATTAAGCGGTGTATAGATGATGGGTGGATGGATTTTTAAGTGGCACCACGAATAACTGTGAATATACCAAAATAATGGATGATCAAAGTGATTTCCAGTCTACAGCAGTTTAGTAGAAAAGGAATATTCCAGTACAATAACGATCCAAAGCAAACTGCCAAAATCCCACAAGAGATTCAAATTTATAAAGAAAAAAAAAAGAGCAAAAACTATGACCTGGCCAAGTGTTTCACCTATTGAGTCTCCCATAAAAAAAGAAAGGGGGAAAAATGCATTAAAAAGTATTTAAAAAACAAAAAGATTTTAATGAAAAGTGAGCAGACTTTTGTTGCATTGAGTCCTACTGTGGGGTCTGTATTTTTACTATAGTAAATCTTCATTTTGAATTTCACACAAGAACAAATCCCCTACTGCCCAACTTAAAGAGATACAATTTTGAATGATCTGACATTTAAGTGATATTATACTCACTTCTGTTACTTATACTGAACATCAACATATCCACACACAACACAGCTATCTACAGTGTGCAAACTAATAAAAAACAGCAAAACAAGACCTTGATTATGCATTTCCAGCAAGCTAAAGTAGTGTCATGCTTCTGAACTTACTGCACACACTCCACTGCTCGTCCTTTCTGCTGGTATTCTGTAATGCATCTTATCAGCTGGTCGTTTTCATCCAGCAGCTGGAACAGACAGAACAAAACAGCACACAGTACTGGTGTTTATTCGGCTGGCTTTAACCGTCACAAAAAAAGCGAATGGCAGTGAGCATGAAGCCAAACTGAGTATAACCACATAAGAATTAAATCAATGGCGAAACTGGTGAAGCAGCAAGCTAGTGCTAACGGCTAATGCTCACGTCACAGCTTAATTGTAAATAAATATAAGCTAAGTCGCTTCGTAAATTTTCTTCACTGGTGTCCTACCCTCTGTATTGTCTCTTGGTTGATTTTCGCCTTTCCTCGAAGTTTCTTTGGCACAAACACGATGGACATGTTTGTATAGTTGCCGGTATTCCAGCATTTGTTTATGTTCGCAACGGCTAGCTTCTTCTTCTTCTTCTTCTTCTCTTCTTTCTGTCCCGCCTCTTTATCTTCTTCGCCGACAACACATGTCGTTTTGCTCTTGCTGCATTACCGCCACCTGCTGGTGAGCTGCAGTCCAGCAACACTGTAGTCAAACGCAAAATGATGGTTTATCTATTAAGTTAATTCATTAATCTCTGATGTTTTTAATTAAGGGGTTTTAAGTTCAAGTAAACATGAAAAAGAACAGACTTATTCGACTTAATAAATAAATAAATAAAGTGGATTATTCAACTGACATTTACACTTTCCTGCTTCTTTTGGATTATCGACTTTATTGTCCAGCAAGGCCCCATTCCAGCCAGTACCACAATCAGGCCAAATTATTACATATACACAAGAAATACCGAAATCAACAGGCGCGTTGTGTTCCCAGAGAATAACCTTTTCCATTTTGGACTCTGTAAAATGTCCACTTGTGCCACCCTCAGGCCAAAATGTCAAAAAAAAAAAGTCAACACCGGAGCAGCTGTCAGCTCTCACAGGACCCACAAACATCATCCTACAGTATCGCTCAGATAATTATAGCTGTAAGAACTGCTTTTATTAATGCTTATTTTACTCATAGATCAAAGACAATTTAGTAGCTGCCAGGTTGTGAAAATTCCCCTTTTATAATAAAAATACCTGACTCCTTAGTGAGCTCTTTAATCCAGTGAAAAACTAGAAGAATGTTCACAGGGATCAAAGTGCTTCATGTTTTTTTTTTTGTACTCTTTACTGTGCTTGGTATTCAGTTACTTAAAATCTGAAAATATTCATTGTTTTATTTCCCGTCCTCACTTTACTTTTAGTGCCTCAAACATTTGCATTCTCGTCAGTGTTTTGCACATGCAAATCGTCTGACAGAAACTTTGCAGAATCTACATGAGAGCGTTTTAGGTTTCCTTGATCCTTCGTTTTAGACGTCTTGATTTATTTCTTGACGGTGGTGTGTGTTTGATGTCTTAACTTGATGTAACAAGATACATAAGCCACCGTCAAAAGCATTTTAAGTGTTTGCCACATGCTAAATTAGAAGCAGAACAAAATCCTGATACGTGTAGAAGAAGCACTGGCTGAACTGATGTTGTTCTCCATCACCATAATAACTTTATTGATTCATATTTATTAAAAATGATAACTTCTATTGATGTTGCTTCCATTCTCTTGGATTGACTTTTTTTTTTTTAAAAGTACTCAACATGAATTATCTCAATCACACCACAACTGCAATCAGACCCCTCTGTAATAAGTACTGAATAATGACTCGAGGGCCGGTTCTGTCCTGGGCTGCTCCCTGGACTCTATAGAGGAGGTGGGTGAGAGGAGGATGTTAGCAAAGCTCACATCCATCATGGACAACCCCTCTCACCCGCTGCATGACACTGTGGGGGCTTTAAGTAGCTCCTTCAGCAGCAGACTCAAACATCTTCTCTGCAAGACACAGCGCTACCGCAGGTCATTCCTACCAACTGTAACAAGACTGTACAGCAGGGGTGTCCAATCCTGGTCCTTGAGGGTTGCAATCCTGCAAGTTTTAGATGTTTCCCTCTTCCAACACACCTGATTCAAATGATCAGGATCGTTATCAGGCTTCTGCAGAGCTTGATGATGAGCTGATCATTTGAATCAGGTGTGTTGGAAGAGGGAAACATCTAAAACATGCAGGATTGCGGCCCTCGAGGACCAGAGTTTGACACCCCTGCTGTACAGCATCAGCATCATGAGCTGATGTTGACCAAATTGAAAAAAATGGCATTTCATGTATTAAATTCACTTTTGCACTGCAAATTTGCACAATCTAGTTTTCTTTTCAGTGTAAATATGATTGTTATTATTAATTATTGCTATTTTCTTGTACTTTTCTATATTTTTGGATGCAGCTTTGGCTTGTAAATTTCCCCCAATGGGGGATAAATAAAAAATTATTCTATTCTATTTTATGACCAGATCCAATAGTTCATTTTTTTCAAATTACAGGCCTTTTAAAAAACAGTTGCACTACTTTGGTAGTTTTATTTCTGCACTCACTCTGTGGTCTGGAGCAAAGTCCCACATACAGCAGTATCTGATTGGTTACAGGTCAAGTAGCAACCTGCTGTCAGCACTGAAGAGTACATGGTGAAAAGTTCTCTTCTACTTAATCATATGTAAAACATGAATACATGCATTTTAATGAACTTTTGTGTCAGACTTTGATTTATTCTAAATTTTAACTAGATTTTCATTTTTACTGCAAATGTACATTGGTTCCAAATATCAGGTACCGATTACTCATAATCCATATTGACCCTAAGAATAAGATATTGCTACTTGATCTGACTGATGCAAGTGAAACCAGTCTGTTCCAAAAATATCTTTTGGTCAAACTATTTTGAAGCTTGTGTTTGCGCATTTATCTTTTCTTACCATTATAAAAATAATTTCTTATATATATCAGATATAATTTCCAGTTGAGTCCAAATATTCTACCAACAGTAAGATTTCTAATAAACACACACAGGCAAAGGCAAAGGGAGGCTTGTGTCCTTCTGTGAAAATCCCCAACATGTGGATGAAAAATGAAGCACGACATGCAAATTGTACAACTCTTTATTTTACGTAAAAACTCAATTTTGCTGATATTCTCAAGAAAATTATTCCTGGTTTACAATTCCAGTGACTGGAAGGAGTAGCAAACATATGAAAACATGTCAGTTTTGAATAGTTCAGTAATACTTTGTCTCAAATTGAATCCCGCTGTGTATTGCGAAAGCCCATATAAAGTGATGGTTCCTAAGGCTATCATGCAGTGATCAGCTGTCTGTGCAATATCTGGTTAGACAGCACGTTTTTCCACTGGGCTGCTCTGTTCTAAACAACCACAGCTACAGAGAAGGATCTACGTTCACCTTGTAGTGCTATCAATACTTTTGTCAAAAAGGTAACCTTTAAGTTAAAGGGAGAGCTGTAAAAAAATTCACCACTCTGAAGGCACTCCCCTAAAGCACTAATAAATCAGAGCCAAAAAGAAACAAATATCCCACCAAATGTACTGGCACCACATCCAGTTCTTGTCCCTTTGTTCACAAATCAGTTTAAAAAAAAAAAAAAAAAAGTCACTCCAGAGAACAATCACATTGACGACAATGCAACAAGAGGAGCTACAAACAAGCCAGAGGGCTGACATCTATCAGAAATGCTGCCATTTGTATGAACATATGTTTTGAGACATCATTTAATCCATTTACAAGATTTCCCAGTTTCAGTAAACAATCCTTGCGACACTGCAAGTATTTAATTTTGCGGAAACACTTATTTCTCTACTGTAAAAAGATGTAAATGACACAACTGTAAGACGATTCAAAGAATGTTGACTAAAAAAAACAAAACAAAACAAAAACGAATGTGCTTTAGACGGCTCAGTATGTTCGGGACACAGAAGTAGATTTAAGAGGTACTGAAATGATAAAACACGTACTCACTTCTGACAGTTGCTTCAGCTCAAACGCTCACATATTGTTTTTGGCAAAATAGCAGAGCATTTTTAGGTTCATCTAACTTGTTTGCGGTTTATTTCCTAACAGCTTCTACACTAATAATGGATGTTGTTTAACAGACACAAATCATGGAAATGCGCTTTTGTTTAGTCAACTATGTAAACATGCCTGCTCGGGGTAAAAAAAAAAACAACAAAACAACAATGCTGTCAACAAATATATCTAAAGCTAATGCTGTAAATCACATAAATCAAGCGAATGACAGGCTCCTACAGGCTGCCGGTGTTTGCTAGGGTGCCGTCATGAACTGGCCAGCAGAAGTCAAACTTTAAACCGAAAGCAGAAAGAAAATTCATTGAAGGGGACGTTTGAGTGCGGAGCATTATCTAACAATCCTAAATACTGAATACACTTGCTAAAAACTAGAAGTCAGTCAGTTTGATGAGCAACAATTTGCTGGGGGGGCAGTAAAAAATAAGATGAGCTAGATATACATTCATTTATTACAATATTTAGTTCAGATTTTTGCTTCTCTCAGCTGGCGTTGATCTCACTACCTCATTGAGCACGAATGGATGCTAAAAAAAAAAGGAACTTTTAATGCTAACAAGAGTAAAAATACTGAACACATGGCACCAAACTGAATCTGAGCAGAGAAAAATATGGTGCAACAGGCAATGCTGTGAAGTTTGGTGCCAACAAATGTTATATCAAAAACTGAAAGAACAAAAAAAAAATAAAAATAAAGCTATCGATCACTTTGACTGTGATCCACTCACAGTATCACAGGGCTCTCTGCGTTTCAATATCAAAGACGACTGCAGTAAGAAATGACTGATGCAAAAGTACAGCGTTATTCCAAAGCATTGTATCCACATGTGGTCTTGTCCATCGGGCGATCAAACAAAACTTCTGGGGCAAAAAAAAAAAGGAAAAAAAAGCAAACACAAGTGGAGAGAGGGAGCAGCAGCTCTCGCCCCCTGATGTCAAACGGTCCACTGCGGTGCTGGTGACTGACAGGATGTCTTCATTCTTTCTGTCAAATGCTGAGACCAAAAGAAAGCTTCTTCAACGGCAACAATTTCATGACGAGTGGCTACAATTCTTTGTGGATCCGTCGCTGCTGTACTATGCAGCCGCCTTGTTATCCTTCTGGATGGAAAATAAGAAGATACACACAAGCTTAGAACGGCCAGCGATCCTCTTTTTCTCTGCGTACTTTAATGACAACATAAAGCTCATCAGACTTACCCTGTATTCGAAATCAGAGAAATCCCGGCCTCCTCTGCCACCTCGGAATCCACCTCTGAAACCAGGCGGCGCACCTCGGGGTGGCCCGAAGGAGCCTCTGCTGGCTGGACGCCCTCGGCCTCCGCGGGGCCCCATGAAGCCTCGGCCACGGAAACCTCCTCTTCCTCTGTTGTGCCTCAGAGGGATGCCGAATGTCTCCGCATTCATTCGTCTCTCCTCAGCCCAGGTTGGCCTTCGATCCCTAAAACACACACACACACATCAGTCAGGATTTTTGGGTAACAAACATGTCTCAAAAAAAAAAAACGAGACATAAAAGAGAGGCACCTCAGAATCACTGGAATATGTGGAAAGCTTGTCTCCAAAATGTACAAGACCCTGTACAATCTACTGAAAAGATCAACAACTTTAAGCAAACAAAGTCCCATTTTGATAAACAGGGTTGTTTTATATCACTGAAACTGTTTTAGTTCTAATCTTTCAAACATGTGAGAATGTCTGTGGTAATCTGAAAAACTAGGAACCAAACATTAAAAAAAAATCAAATACAAACACTTTCTAAAAGGCACGATAATTCAGATTTTTGTTCCATTTCTCCTGTGGTGCCTCTCTCAACAAAGCTTAAAAAACTGTGTGACTTACTTTGAAAATCCTCGATCACCCCCTTTACTGAAAGAGATAAAAACAGAAGTCTGCTCACATCTTCAGGTAAAAACATATTCAAGAGGATACTGTTCAGATGGACTACAGCACTGTGTCAAAAATGGAGAACAATATCAGATGTATTGTGGTACCTTGAGCCATCACAGGACAGGTTATCAAAGAAGGACTTGGATTTGTCATAGTAACACGTGTTGATCACGGACTCGTCCTCCTCAGCAGCTCCCTCGCTGGCTGGATGTTCTGAGTCAGCCGTTTCCTCTCCATTCAGCGCCTTTTCTGGTTTGTCATCTGTGATTGTGTCGGAAAAAATTTAGTAAATCTCTAAACCCCATAAAAACTGCACCAACTATCTGTTTTGAAGCCGACTAAAAATAACGACGGATGTGTCACAGTCCACCTACAGAAGGTGCCAAAACTCTGTGGGTTTGGGTCTGTGTCTAAACCGCATCACGTGACACATGGTGCACAGTGATTTAATACGGTGAAGGCAATTTTACTGCTGCCGTAGATTTTGTCTGTTGAACGTCTGCTCTCGAGTATTCACAGGCCAAAGTGGTGATAGGATAAACAAACTGAAGCAGCTTTTAAACGTAATAATTGCACCTGCTATTTTTTTGAACTTGTGATTCACGCCCACATTTTGGATGACACACTCAGACTAAAGCAGTGCATCTGTGTTTTAGACTGGAAGGCCAACTTGTTGCCAGTGTCAGTGTTGCATCATCGTGAGTAAATATCAATCTGCGACAACGTGTTGAGGAAAGACACGGTTTTCCCTCTCTGGCGCTAAAAAGTGGTGTTGCTGCTTAAGACTCAAGCAGGTTAAAGAAGTACCTTTCAGCTTGAGCTTATTCTGTAGCTCTTTGTCGATCTCATCTTTGTGGAACTGGGCGTTGGCAGTCTCAAAGTCAAAGTCTTCATCAAACTTCATGGTACCATCCCTGCGCACGTTTACTTTGCCTCTGCTGCGGCTTCCTCTTCCACGGCCGCGGCGAGTGGACTGAATACCAGCTAAGAAATCAGAGGAAAAACCTGAAACCCAGTAATGCATTGTGCAGTCAATAAATACTAGGACAGCAATCAGTTAAGTTTGCATCACAGTACATTGCATTTCAAACAAAACTATGGAACTACAGAAAATAAAGTGCTGAATGTCGTCTTGAAGGAAAACTGATTTCCTGACAGTATGCCATTTTGGTTCATAAATGCACCAAAAACAAACAATTGAACATGTCAGTGAATGGAGTTCAGTGTATTTTGGGTCCTATGAAATAAAAAGTACAAATGACTTACCGAGGTGGCGCTTGTTGGGATCCCGGTTTTCAACAGCACCGTGTTCATTCTCTGGCTGCGACACTTTCTGAACCTCAGGAGCTGAACAGCAAAAGATGACATTTACCATCAATCAACGCACGTTTGTGATAAAAAACAAAACACATCACAAGACACAGTGCAGTTTCAGAGATGAACAGCCTTATCTGAGTTTGTTAAATGTCCATAGGAGCTCAACTCAGAAGTCGAACTATTGATTTTGGTCTTGCAGAGCATTTTGTGTTCAGCAGTATTTCACTCTCTGAAGGCCTTTTTGTTGTGGTGGATTACATCAGTGTGAACATTGACCACACGTCTGCTCTATATTTTACCTTTCCTCTGCTCCAGGAGGTCTGGGGGCTTTTGGCTGCCAGTGGTGTTGCTGGTGGGTCTGGCAGCTGCCGCCCCGCTCTGACTCCTCTGTCCGACAGGTGCAGCTGGAGCCTGGGCAGCTGACGGTGCAGCCTTCACGGCCTGCTCCAGAGAGGGACCTTTTTTCAAAGAGTCCAACTGGGGGCTAGTGCGTCCTGGGGGATAAAAAGATGAAGGGAAGCAGAAACTTTTAGCGCCAGAACAGTTGGCTTTCGAGCAGGTGACAGATGCACTGTAGTAATATAACATGGGAAGAATGTAATAAAATACCTGAACATAATGAATTCAGCCCTGATATTTATCCATTACACTGCACAACACTGACATGAAGTATTTAACAAAGACAGAAATGCAATCCACTGTATACAGTCAGTGAAAAATACCAAACATGAGCTTACAAATGTCTTGTCCTTTGAACAATGTCAACACTACCAGCTTCACCAAAACAGTTTAGCAGAATTGCATTGTATAATTATCTCCACTATTCCCAGTTCAAGACATAATGGGGTGCAGGTGCGTAGCAGGAAATTCAAAAGGGGACATGCAGCTGTGCTCCATGCAAATGAGCAGCAATCAGGTGTTGCTCCAAATTTGCTTGCAAAACAGATGTTTTACTGACAACAGCATGTCTGAAACCCATTCAGTTGTTTGTGCAGTCATTACAGCACATTATGGGAGTGAATGTAAAACATAGTCTTTTATGCAAGTTTTCCATTAATTGCATTTACTTTTAATTTTTCATTTTACAGTGTGTATTAAAGCATAAAAATCAAACGTCACATGAAATGGGCAAGCATCCCAGTGTGTAACTCACTGCCCATATTTATGTCACAAGTGAGAGATTATTTTGTGGAGTAGGGTGCAATAGTCACAGCTCTCCTTTGTGGTAAATTATTACATAGATTCACTTTTTTGAACAAGAACTGCTCCTTACCTGCTGCTCCAGCAGACCCAAACTGCTGCGCTCCAAGTGCTGTAGCACCAAACTGGCTGTAGGATGGGACAGGGGCCCTGCTGAAAGGTGCATAGGACCCAGGAGCCTGGAATGATGGTGGTGGTGCAGCATTTGAGGATCCAATTGATGACTAGAAAAACAAACATACGACCAGTTGAAAAATCAATGCTGACATCAAAAACCAATTCAAAGTCCCCTAGGGAAGATGTAGGTTAATGAAAACGTTTATTTCAAACCACAGACATTGATAAAATAATCAACTGTAACTCGGAAACAGTTTATAGGGCAATTTGTGAATGTCATTCTAAGCCTACTTTACATGAAAACTACAGGCATGCAATAAAATTTGCAACCATCACTGAGTTTATGATTACTGACACCATGAAAACAGAAGTGATATTAATAAAAGTATCAGCTGCAACAGGAATGTATTTATTTTAACAAATTTAAACAATGGAACTGGAGGTGCTTTGACATGAGCCATTTTAGGAAAATACTTAGGTGTCAGTAAAACGCAAACTGCTCTGTATAAGCAAGTGGTCAGCACCATGTTGTGAGATACTCCTAAACCAGTGTATGCCCAAATGAATGTCATGAAAAAGGTCTTCGAAGCAGGTAATATTTGAAGGGATTTTCAAACTAAGTCTTTAAGGTTATGGTCATCACGTGGAATTATTACTAAAATCTGTCACAGTGTGAGACTTTAAATCCTTGACAGCTTTTTTGAAAACTCTGGAATTTTATCTGAGTAGGTGGAAAAAAAAACAAACAAAACAACAAATTACAGCTACATGTGTGTCCTTGTTGCACGTTTATTCTTTTCCACAAAGCCTACTGGTTTAGTTAATACTAGTGACTATTTCTGGGAAAGGTCACAGACTTGCATAACTGACAGACTATGCCCTTTTCACAGCAGACACTTGGGCTTGTCATTACAGGCGACACACAGGTGCTACTAATAACATTAACGATGGCTCTGTTCCATTCAAACCATGACAGTGGAACAATGAGCCCTTAAGCACAGGGCATGATCTTCAAAGAAATGACATGAAAAAATGGACTTAGAACTTCCCTATGACTTCTAAAGAAAACATATAGAATACATGACATATATTCAGTCATTTCATAGTACAAGCACACATACATATCAACTTACTTGAACTATGGCAGGGTCCTGAGGCAGGGAACTAGTGGCTTTGGGTGGCTCACAAACTGTTAGGTCTTTTATATCACTCCCTCGGAAGATGATGTACTCAAACACTTCCTCCCGAGGTGGTATAGGCCTGTCAGTGGGCCGGTCTTCAGTGCCAAAAGAGCGAACTGTTGGGAGAACACAAGCAATAAATCAAATGCCTTAAAAGTTTAAGTCTTTCTATTAGTAGATCCTGGCAACAAGGACAGGCAGTCATTACCTACCATTTATTCCCAATCACAGTAGTGACTTAATGTGTTTTAACAAAAAAATAGAAACGCACACTCATATTGTTAAAACGTAGTATCTTTCATGTTATTAGATAATTCTTCAAAGAAAAAGCACACTAACTAGGAAAATAGGACCGTGGCTAAGTCAAAATTAGTCTAGAAAGTTAATTTTCATTCGTTTTTTTTCTGTCCAGACTTTAGAAAAGCATCCAATAATACAGTATAGAGTTAAAACCACGACAAATCCACTTCGAGACTACTACTTTACCAAACACTCTGTGACGCAGTTAATCAGGTCTGCAGGTGTTCGGTGTTATCTAAACGTTTAAGAGCATTAAAGTGGGCTTCATACTGCGTTCACTAAACATGTTCGAAATAAGCACCTAAATGTGACCTAAATATATAGAAGGCAGTCATTCTAATCTCAGTATGAGATATTTAATAGCAAAAAGTAATTTACTTTGTATTATGTGCTGTTTGGTACACAGCATTTCATGCTAGCCCAAACACAACGTAAACAAAGGACGCAGAGCGTCAACTACAGCAGCACTTAGCTATTAGTTGGCTAACTACGAGCTAGCTAACGGAACTAACTACGCTGATAATTATTTCAGTTTTCCATCGGTTCACACTTATAAGCAATGCCTCAGCCCTTCTGAATGCTGTACTCCACCTCTTGATGAGCTAACTTACCTTTAGCAAGTGCTACTGTCGAGTTTTCAGTGTCAATGGTGTACAAAATTCCTTCATAGCGGATCTCGGCCTTTGAGATGAGGCTAATTTTGCTGCCAATGTATGGCGTCCCTCCTCCGCTCATGTTTGTCCTCTGACTTTGATAATGCACTTACTTCCACGAAATATACTTTCTGTCAAATGAGAAGTCGGGTGTGGTATTTTCAGAGCCGCAGTTTTAAGGCTACATAACATGAATTAGCAAGCTACACGGTGAATCACACTCGCTCGTCTCACAACTGATTTCTAACACGACATGGCCGTTTTCATTTTCCTTCCCCCGCCGCTGAGGATGCTGGGAGAAAGGCTGTGGCTTATTCTTCTAAAAATGCCTCCTCATCCTTTCCTTCCAATGCTGCTGGTACTTCGAAACGAAAGTGAATTATTTGGGGAAACAGGGCCAACTTAGTTGTATTAAGAGTAAATATGAATTTTTGTTGTCTGTCACGATTATTTTGAGGGAAGAAAATGTTAAGGAAGTTTGAGGATGTATAAAAGAGGTTTGAAGTTCAGCCATTTTATGATCTCGCGATAATACACGGGACCACAGCTCTCCACCCTGCCCCCATATTGCTAGAGAATACATTTTCGATGCACAAATAATATATATAATACTACCACAAAATGTATCTTTAACACCTCGAATTTCCGATTTTTAAAAAAATAATATATAACTGTAATTTAAAACGTATGTCACGTGTGCCACATATAGTAGTCTGGGATGGTTATATAACAGCACGGTACCTACACAGTTACAAGACTTCTTCATTATACTTCATTAAATTAGCCTTGAAGAAAAACATGAAATACAACCAAGGGTGCCCCCCCTCCCTCATTTAATGACGTCAGATTCATTCCCACAATGCCTAGTAACACGCAGGCGCAATGTAAAAAAATATAAGACAGCTATCTGTGATCAGAGATGGCGGGCGCCTCCGACCCCCTGGAAGATATGCTCTTTTCAGAGGTGGATGAAAAAGCCGTGAGCGACCTAGTGGGCTCATTGGAGTCACAGCTTGCCGGACAAAGCAACCCAGTGGGAAAAACAGACGAAAACGGAGGCGCTGGCTCTGTGGCCCCCGCTAATCATCACTTAGGAAAAACGCTACCAGCTCCAGTGAGCACCACAACACTAGAACAACAACAACAAGGACGGCGGAATAAACCTGAGATGCGCCAGGAGATCAACTCTAAAGACGCGAGTCCGGATAAAACTGTCACATCTCCTTCGCTCGGCTGCACCCCTTCTTTTGGCGAGCCGTCCACCACTTCGGCTGCCTGTGTGAACGCCACTAGCAGCGGTTCGCAATCACATGGAGCATCCATCACAACACTGACTGCATCTGGTGTGTCAACTTTGGCATCTCCGCCGGCCAGCATCAGCACCACTGCATCCAGCCGGGGCTCCAAGGTTTCCCCGGGCGCAGCGGAGACGTCGACGGAAGCGAACCCACCGAGAAAACGCATCACGGCGCCGCGGAGGAGCGCTTCGGCTCGGATAAAGAGTTTGAACGGCGCAGCTGTAACGACGCGGAGGAACAGCAACACAGCGGTGGGCGACAACGTTAGCCCCGCGGAGAGCACCGCAACTACACCAAACTCTACCCGACCGGTCACAGCCTCTATTAACACGTCGACTTTCACCTTATCCAACGCCAGCCTGCCTGTGGGGCAGTCGGCTATTGCTCTGGACCGGGGGACTCCTACCATTGCTTTGCATAGACTCCCGAGTCACATTGTGGCCAGTATAGCCCAGAACGGCAACGGGACCAGCGTGTCGGCCTTGGTCCAGCAGGGCGCCCGGATAGGATCCGTCAGCTCCCCAGCTTCCCAGGGGAACCACGACAAAGCGGTCACAGACACTGGGGCTTCCAAAACAGACGATTGTCAATCCAAAATTGTAATGTCAACCCAGTCTAGTAGTGTCAACTCTGTAATAAACACTGTTTCTCCTGCTTCTTCTGTTGTCACACCAACAACCACCACAGCAGCAGCTACAACCACCACGACAGTCAGCCAGCCTCTGAGCTCTGCCACCACCGCTGCAGGTGTCACAGTGATGGCAGCTAGTTCTGTGTGTGGAACTGCTCACACTACATCGGTGACCACCACTGTCACTATGGTCAGACCCACAGCTCCCTCCCCAACGCCCGCCGTGGCCACCCCTGCACAGCCTCAGCCCCGTCCTGGACTCACTGCACCTCAAAGGATTGTAGCCCCCCAGCTGATTGTCAGACCACCTCAGCAGCAGACGACCATTCAGCTGCCCCCTGGGTTTACCATCCCGCCGGGTAAGGTTTTGGAGGAGGGGGTGGGGGAGAGAGCAGCGAGGAGGTGCTGGTAACACAATGACCAGAGGGTTTGGTTGACGGTTTGGTGCAGTGATTGTAGGACTGTCTTCACTAGCAGGAGGTTGTATGTGTGACATCCTGTTCAGATCTCAAGTTCTCCTCTGTGTGTATCATATGTGCCGTGTTGCTGTTCTTGTCCACAATTTACCTGTATGCTATAGTTCATAGCAGCCACACTGTGAGTGCTTCAGGTTTTGACCTGGGGGACCCCGTGGGCAATCAGCGTTACTGCTGTCATGTAACATCTAAAAGTACTGATATTGAACCAAGAATCCTTGACACACTAAAGGACAATATGCAACCACAATTAATAATAATAATAATAATAATAATAATAATAATAATACATTTTATTTATAAAGTGCTTTTCCAAATGCTCAAAGATGCTGCACAGTTAATAAAAACAACATGCAAAACAACAAGAGCATAAAGCATTGAGTGCATTTAAAAACAATCATACATTAAAAGCATTGTAATAATAAGATAAGTTTTCCAGGAAGACATTTAGCTATTTATTTCATCCATCCATTATCAATACACCGCATAATCCTCACTAGGGTCTCGAGGGGCTGGAGCCTATCCCAGCTGACTTAGGGCGAAGGCAGGGGACACCCCGGACAGGTCACCAGTCTGTTGCAGACAGTTAATTTCAGCTGATGCTTAACTCTTTGACTTCTGCATGAGAGATCAAACCTGATTTTTTTGCTCACTGTAAAAAAACTCTAAAATGTAGTGATGTTGTCACACAGTTCAAGGCAAATGTGCAAAACATGTCACTGCTAGTGTATTCATAAATGAAAGACTATTAACCAAAATGCCACCTGTGCAGTGACAGAAATGACAGTGAAGCAGACACCACAGCTATTCAGTTCAATTCAGTTCAAATAACTTTATTTATCCCCTAGGGGCAATTCAAAAGCTCACTGAGTAGTTAATATAAAGACATCAAAGAACAAACAAGCAATAAACCACATCATAAATATCATATTATATGACATGGGCATTGGCAGGGAGTCAGCAGGTCAAAGATGGTTGATTACTGCTACCAAACATCAAGAAGTTACAGAAGGTGTGCAGAATTCCAATAGAGCGTTCAAGGCAACAGGATGGTGGAGTTACTTTCTTAAAAGTAGTAGGTGTCTAAAGTACTGTTAATAATAGCATAATATTACTGCTGCTGAAGACATGACAACTTACAGAGTGGAGACCTGTTGCCCTCCACAGTGAGTCTGCCTTCACTGTGTCGCTCCGTATAAATATTAACTCTTAAGAACACTTTAGCATGTGCAAAGGAATGTTGGGCTTCTGGGTAGATTTTTAAAAATCATGTAGACCGCTGTGTCTGTTAATACTTGGAGAATTACAGATCAATGTTCCCCAAAGTTCTCCAGCCATCCCTTCAACTGAGGTCGTAGGTGTCTGTGTTGGCCAAAATTAAGTACTGGACCCACTTTTATTTTCAGTGTGGGAAAATTATAGCTCAGTCGATGGCTGCGTAGTTTCTGTAGCCCTAATTTAGCAATCACTTTTAGCTGGTTGTAACTTCAATAGAAGCTCATCTTCTCGTAAATGTCAAAAAGGACAGGCAATAACTGTGGACAGTGGTCGGAATAGTTTCTGTGCTGAGCTGCTGGTTTGTCTCCAAAGCTGTTCTGAGTCATTTGACCTCAGAAGAGTGTGATCAGAATATGCTGTTAACCTTTCTATTGAGCTCATGTCTTGAAATCCAGCAAAGATAAACAAATGTGTAATAAAATACTTTATCTTGACCTGACAGCGGCTACTTCACAGGAGTGCTACTATTATAATTGCAGTCTTAGCCTTTAAAGAGCAAAGAGTCTGTGCTCTTTAGCTCCTGATCACAGCTACATTTAATTCCTGGTATTTGTGCACAATTGTGATATAGTATAAAGTCATTTCTTGAAATGTCGATTCTCTTAAATCACATTGTAAACATTGTTGTTGAGAATTGTAGAATTGGAGTGCAGTAGAACATCTACAGGCCCCTTGCTTATATCTGCGTTCACATTCAAGATATACAGTATTTTGCTAGCTGCTGGTTCAAATAGCATTTCGAGGCAGTGATGTTAATTAATGCTTCCTGCTGTTCCTCAGGGATGGTGTTGGTACGCACGGAGTTAGGCCAACTGGTTATGGTTCCTCAGCAGGCTTTGGCACAAGCTCAAGCTCAAGCTCAGGCCCAGGCCCAGAACAGCATCTCTCCTCGACCTGCTACCCCCACCACAGGGGCATCCTTCAGAGTAACAACTCCTCAGGTGAGACTCTGCTGCAGAACACACATGATCGCTGCCGTCGGTCGACTGTCACCACTGTGACAGTGACACACGGCGTTACTGCTCATATGTTTCTTACAGCAAGACAAGAACACGAGAAGGAGAAGTGAGATAGGTTCCCTGGCAGGGTTTTGTTTCACTTTCAAGTCATGCCGAAGATGATCGTCAGATTTGCCAGTCCACAAGTACATCACACGAAATCAGCTTTATATGTGAACCATTCCTGTGCACAGATTTGGTTGTAACTTGGTGGTCTGTTAATGTTTTGTGAATGTTTTTGGATATTTTACCTCACGTGTTTTTTTTTGTTTTTTTTTTTGTTTTTTTTGTTAACAGACAAGACAAACTTAGAAAATCATGAACTGGTTGTGGACTTACCAGATGAGAAAGTGGATGATACTTCTTTTCTGGGGCTGCACTGATGAGATATTTAGGAAGGATATGTGTTCACTGAAGTATCCTTAACATGGTATCAGTCGTCCTAAGAGGATCATCTAAAATATTTACGCTTTTAAATTCACATAAGTTAATTGCAAGTGAACATCCAGATAGCTTTATTTAACCATCATTCAAGGGAGCCTCTGTGATTCTGAACAAAGATTGTCAGTATCTAGCTGGCTAGCATTTTTAGATTGCTAGAATGTGCCAGATTTGCTCCCACTGTCCTCTTTCCTCCCCCTCCCTTTCCTCTTGTCCTGTGCAGGAGCACACGAATGTGCTCAGGACACGCTGGTATACTGTTGTGCAGATCAGTCCAAGCCACTTTGTTCCCCATTTACAGAGCCAGGGCTGTGTATGAACACGCATTTTTTTCTTCAGCGCACATGCAGAACAGACCGTTAGCAGACTGTGGGGATTGTGAGGAGATAGTCACTGAATTTGGCAAAAAAATAACTGTACTGGATTAGAACCACATACTTCACCTTTAACTGTGATAAACACATCAGATGTAGAACTAGATATCATCCAAAATTGATACCATGTCCTTTTGAAAAAAAAAAAAGATGACAGCAACCATTCTCAGTGTTACACTTCAAGTGCCAGAGACACATTGAGAGATGAAATACGATAATATAAATGCTAGCAAGGATTTTTAGATGTGGTCTAAAAGGTGGATATTTAGCCATGGTGGAAGATGGAGGATGAACTCAGCTGTCCTGACTTTAGCGGGAAGCTCATTTCACCACTATGAGGTCGGAACTGAGAAGAGCCTCCAGTGATGTGGCAGCTAAACAGGTGTCTGCTGGTTTTGGAGGCAGGAAGGAGCAGTTCCTCTCTCTACTTTATAGGCCAGGACCAATGTGTTGGAAAAAGTGGGTGCCAGTCGAGGGAAAAAGAAGCGAGTAATGTGGAAAAACTTGGGAAGGTTGACTACGAGCAGCGATGGGATAGTAAAGGTTTGATGGTCGGCACACTGGCTCCAGCATAGAGGGAGCTGTAGCACTGTAGGAGGTGATGATCAGCCGGGATGCATCCTTGGTAAGAAGATGGGGAGTCCTCCTGATCTTGTAAAGGAAGGATCAACAACAGACGGCTACGGCTGCAGTGTTTGCCATCCAGGGTGACTTCCAGGTTTCCACTTTAACACCAGCGTGGTGATGTTAAAGTCTCAGTTGAGAACTCTTTCTCTCTGGGAACAGAAGGTCAGTCCTCTTCAGGTTGAGCTTTAAGTGATGCCTTGATATCCTTCCTGTGGTGTGAGTCACCTGGGTGCCTTCCACGTCGTAGTGGTTGGAGAAGCCAAGCGCTTGACAGCACTAAGTGTACTCATGTAGAAGAAGAAGAGGGGAGAGCCCAGGAAGAAAGCTTGTTGACTGTTGTCAGTCTACACCCACACGAACACTTTTCATTTCATGATGCTGTTTTAAAATGAAAGCGATCCCCATCCAGTCGAACGTTGTAGCGCCGTTTCAGATATAATCTCTATGCATACCAACATGCCTGAAAACACGTATCACATGACCGTTCACGTACACTCTGAATGCAGGTGCTGGTGTAAACATGAAGCAGGAGTTTGGTTGCTTAGTTGTTAGAAATACTTTGAAGAAGGTGAAGCAATGTTGAAAAGTAAAACCAGAGATTTCCTCAAAAGCACTTCTAGCGTAGACAACCAGTTTAGCAATGCCTGCAATTCATGATTCATGTTGAATTATCTACTGGTAGACTGATATCTTTGTTTTTTTTCTGGAAAACTGTCACTTAATATGATCACAACGGCGATCCAGTCACAAAGCAAACATGGATGTCTGCATCATCGCCTCTCCAACTCTCAGCTTCTACTATCCAATCCTGGAGAACTGAAGCTATAACGGGGTCCAAAAGTGTCGGCTTTAGTGGTTTTAAAACTACAGAGTAGTGTGGATGCTAGGTGTAAATGTAGCAGAACTTATGCGTTTTAAAATGAAAACGTCTTCGTGTTTTTGTAGACACTGATGCTTTCAATGCCACCTGGTCGGAGCGACAGGTTCTGCAAAACAGACAGAGCGCAGAGCCTGAGACGGCCAATGCAAGACCGGCCACCTCGGCTGAGTGGCCTATATTTCTAAATCAATAATAAGCTAATACATTATTTTAACAGGAGCTCATTTTTATGATTGGTCAAATAGCATTATGCTGTCTCATGTTATATAACCAGATCTATTCCAGTAGCCCTGCAGCTCCGTGGGTAATACTGTTACCTGAAATTGAAAAGGTTTTGGTTTAAATTCTAACGATGGTCTGTTCTATTCAGATTTTAAATGTTTTCTCCAGATTTGAGTGAAACCTTCTCCAATACCAAAAGACATAACGTATGAAATGCTGCTACAAGTGGCTGAAAGCTGGAGCTACCTCCTGGTTCCTGTGCTGTGGCTGCTCACTATTCTTAAATGGTTAAGATGGAACCACAGTTATATACATACAGTCGTCCTCAAATGTATTCATACCCTCCCATTAAAGAAGGAAAAAAAACAGCTGTCACTGAAATAAGTTGAAATTGACAAAAGTAATAATAAATAAAAATTTAATGAAAATCATGACATTGCTTTTGAATTGTGGTTTAACAGAAACATATATAAAAAACAAACAAACAATCAAACAAGCATGATGGGAGCCGTAAACTAATATTTAGTTGAACAACCCTTTGAGCCAATCACTGCCATCAAGTGTTTTCTGTAACTCTCAGTCAGACTCCTGCACCTGTTGACAGGTAGTTTGATTTTGGCCCACTGCTCATCAGCAAAGTGCTCTAATTTGTCTGGGACAGTTTTGTTTGTTTTTTAAAAATGATTCTTTTCAACCACAATTAAAAAGCAATGTTGAATTTCTCTAAATTATAATTTAGCAATTTTTTATTTATTAATACTTTTTTCAGTTTCTTGTTATTTGAGTGACTATTGTGAATTTTGCCTTCTCTTTATTGGATGGGTATGAATACATTTGAGGACAACTGTAGCTCCACTGGGAATTAACATGCAGGGGGTAAAAACATCTAAATGCATATATGCGCTGTTGCTTGAAAAGTCTGTAACCTGTGTGTAAATGTGCACATTTGCAAGAAGCAGACAAAACAGTCTAACAATAAGTGATGCTGGATGTGCCAAGTACATAATCTCCATGTTGCCTACATGTTTGCTGCAGGAGTTTCTGATCCGTCCAACAGTGAATGTCAGATAGATAAGTGCAGAGGAAGATATCGGGGGTCAGAGGTTTTCATGGGACAAAGGTCTTTGTAATTTCCGCAGGGGGGCTCAGTAGTAATGGTCTCAAAACTGCTCTCTTATTTAAGGTTACCGGATGAGTCAGAGTTATTATCCAGGACAACAGAGGAGAAGCTGGATCACAGAGATACAGTAGGACTAGGGACACCTGGGGGTGCTGCATTTAGGTCCAATAAACTCAGATGAAACAGAAAGCCTTGTGATGGTGGGAGCGATGTGTGATAGTGGGTTTATATTACTTTTCAGCAGCAACTGTTTTGTGGTGGAGGAAAACTGTGCTGGCAAGTGAGGTGCACACATCGTACTTATATCAAGGATTTTCATAATTAAAAGTAAATAGATAAATAAAATAAAATCATGCAATGAAATTCATATTATCTATGACAATATGACAATAAAGTTAAGCTT
>NW_007578952.1:127034-131302 GCF_000690725.1 Stegastes partitus | reverse complement strand
TCCACACAGAAAGGCCTCAGCTGACAAACAAACCGGTGACAGCGATAACAACTGCTCCACTGTCCTGCCCCAATACTTCTTAATTTGTCGTGCAATTTTAGGCATCTAGTTTTAGTAAAAACACACCAGTGTCCTTTTAGCTTTTTTATTTTTCTACTCACTAAGGATCAGCTGCTGAAGTCCTTTTCTGAGAGCGGCCATGGCCACATTTCAGGCACACTTCAGTTGATTTAGTGCTGTCTAATTTCTATCAATGTTAATCCCGCGCCTGGTGACCTTTGCGACAAGAATCTGACTGATTAAATTTGAGAAACTTTGATCTAATTATATGTGGATCCATTCGGTTGATGTTGGGTGGGCACCACCTCATTAAATAAACGGCTTAGTTTTAGACCCTAATTGGGGTGTGATTAATACCTTAAACTGTGTAATTATAGCAAATGAATTTTCTTGATTATTTTATCTATAGATTAAACTGCGATTAATAGGTGAATTAATGTCTCAAGGCTTCTTAATGACTCCATGGGGTTCTTCTCATCAAAATTTAACGAGCTACTGAATCATTAATTGGAATTTGCTTATTATCACCTGTGGATACATCATTCATTTGAAAACTTGAGCTTATGATGGTGGGGGCACACCTTTGGAACTTAATTGCTTTTAATAATGAGGTTAGTAGATAGTTACTCCCCCGCTGTTTCTTTGTAAATTAAGTAGGAGAGCTGAAATGACAGTGATGTTAAAGTGACAGCAGAGCACTAATAAACCTGCCAGGTGTGCACAGCTTAATATATGTGCGTCTTAACCTCATTCCACCAGTGTTTCCCTTCCGACTGACCTCAGGAATGCTGCCTCTGCCATATCAGAAGGAGTTTTACGTTTCTCTTTGTGTGTTGTAGGGTATTTTCTGATAAATATTGTAATGGTAATTAAGGCTTTAAACAGCATTAAAAAGTGTTACATTTGGTTCTCAGTGGCATTAAAAATTCTTTATTTAGTGTTACTGAACAGAGGAGCAGACTGTGGCGGGAGCAGGACCCCGTGCATGGGGTCCAATACTGGCAACTCTTTTCTATGGAAAGAAGATTTTTGATTCTGTGTCATTTTTATTACATGGCATTAAAAATCATACAGTATAGCATTAAAATGGCATTAAAAAGCATGAAATTTGACTGGCTGATTTCTGCAGAAACCCTGAACGCTATCTGAGTCTTAAATGTAAACACATCAAACGCCATCTGCAGTGAGCCTTGAATCTGTGTCAGAATCGCGACCCATCCATCCAGCTGTCCATCCATCCGTCCATCCATCCATCCATCCATCCATCCATCCATCCATCCATTATCTATACACCGCTTAATCCTCACCAGAGTTGCAGGGGGTCTGGAGCCTATTCCAGCTGACTTAGGGTGAAGGCAGGGGACACCCTGGACAGGTCACCAGCCTATCGCAGGGCTACACTTAGAGACAATTTAGAATCACCAATTAACCTCAAAATGTATTTGGACTGTGGGAGGAAGCCAGAGAAACCGGAGAGAACCCACGCTGTATGGAGAGAACATGCAAACTCCACTCAGAAAGATCCTGACCGGGACGCACACTGCCGACCTTCTAGCTGCGAGGCAACGATGCTAACCACGAGCCACCTTGCAGCCCAAAATCGCGATGCTTTAACTGGAGTTTCATTTGGAGTTAGAAGAAAAGTCCCAGGTAGCCCAATCTGATGAAGAATAGCAGGTGGGGAGCAACAATTTTGCTGTTGTGGCCAAAAAAACCTTCATGCAATCACAGTGCTGGAGCACCACATGCCATCGTGCCAAAATTCTGGTCCTTTTTCGCTGAATGTCGTCCCTCAGATTCCTCAGGACGCTACAGTAGAACTCTGCCCTGACGGTCTGAACTTAGGGGATTGATTCCTGATGCACATGAATGTGGAAGAAAATGCACATTCCTGGTGTGTTCTTGTCCATTTCTGGAAGCTGCAGACTCTTCCACTGTAAAACCTGCTGTTTCTTCTCTCAGAGTTAGCCACATACCCACGACCCATCACCAGTGATGGTCTTCCACATAAAGGTTGTCCCATCCTGGGCTCCTGACTGATGCAGAATCTGAAATTTTCTTCTCAATGTGGAGAAATCACAGATGCACACCTGCCAGTGGTCACAGAAACGTATGACACAGGTTGGTTGATAGGGTCGGGTCACTCGGTCTCCTGACTGGTGACCTGTTGCACAGAATGTTTTGAACACCTCTCATATACGCAGTTGAAACCAGTAAAATGTTGCTTTCAATGATTATGTTATTATTAAGATTGCTGCGGATCAATGTTTTGTTCATTGAATCACTGATTAAATAACTAATCTCATTCTGCTCAGATATCAAGTTGACTTGTCAGCAGAAAAAATATAAATATCGCCCAACACGCTCTCAAATCCCAACTTTTTTTGAACATCATCCAGCGAAAAATTGAGCTGCTCTCAGTAGACTTTTTTTTTTTTTTGTCTCATCAGAAATAAATCATCTTATTTCTAGAATCTTAAAATCTGACTTGTTTCTCCAAGACTCTTAGGAGAAATACGAGGCAAAAGAATACATCAATCTAAGACAAATCATCCCAGCCAGATTGGAAATACCAGAAGAAATACAGTTCTTTTGCTTCGCTCGTATGCTTCTCTTGAGTTTTCACTTTTACGATCTTATTGAGCAATGAAAATAAGAGATAAATCCCAGCTGACAATGAGTGGGAGGCGGCGTACACCCTGGACATCACAGGGGTAACACAGAGAGACACACAAACACGCGACTAGGGCCAATTTAGCATCACCAAGGAGCCAACCATGCATGTAGCACAGGGAGAACATACAAACTCCACACAGAAAGGAAACCAGGCGACCAGCATGTTCGAGTCTAGAAGCTTCCTGCTGTGAGGTAACAGTGCTGATCACACCATGAAGCTACAATAATGCATAAAATCTTTATTATAAATGTAAAAAAAAAAAAAAGCATTTACACAGATGCACAGTGAAAAGGAAAATACGTGTGTGTTGAACATACCAGCAGTGTTTCTTGTACATGTTATTAGCAGTGATGCACCATTGAATAAAGAACATCCCCACTACGGCTACGTAGGTACATAGAACATGAACCAAAGCACTGCGCTTCCTTGGGTCCCCAGCAATACACCTGCCAGATCAGAAATAGATTGGATGTACATTTGTGGACATGTGCAAAGAATAGACGGGAACACGCACAGAAAGACATTCCTCATTTACTAGTGAGATTTGCAAACAAATCACTAACAAACTGAAACTCACATGTAGATCTTAGAAGTGAGACAATTCTGAGATCAGAGAAAATCCACAGTTGAGACTTGAATGTGATCACTGGGATGAATCTGTGATATCGTTTTATCCCAGCTGATTATTTCAGATGAAGATCAGTGCAGTTAGATATGAAAGAAAGAGCAGTTTAAGATCTTGAACTTGGATCAAGCTGAGATAAGAGGAAGGAACTGAATTTAAGAATGTTTTTAATTTTCCTTCCCTGTTGGGTTCCTTTGATCTGTGTTGAGTTCAAGATGTCCGCACATAAAATGACTAAAACAATCAGAAAAGCTTCTGTTAAGTCTTCTGTGAATCGACTAAACTCAGGGCCCCAGAGTGTGACCATTTGTAGCAGGACGGCCTGTGTTTGTGTCTGGTTGGCTTGCCAAAGTAGATAAGATCACTCAGTTTCATCATAGTTAAATTTTACCTTAGATTGTCTTATTTTCTTTTTTTTTTTTAAACAAATCTCGGTCACACACTTGTGTCAGTTGCTTAGCTGCAGCAGCTAAGTGGGGACTAGAGGCGTACCTCGCTGCCTTGTAGCTTTTACTGATGCACGTGAGGCATCAATTCATTGTAAAGTCTACCAAGAGTCTGCTTGTGAGGTGTTTAGAGGACATCTGTGGATTGTAGCTACACCCTGGGTTGCACTCTGCCTCTCTGAACTGCTTGAGTATCTGTGTGCACACAAGCCCGAGTAAATTCCCAACCTGTGGGAAACACTGAGATATGATATAACAGCCAACTTTAGGCCTTGCATTTGTTGCACAGAGTTGCCAAAGCATGGCTGGGAAAGAAGCAAGAAAGTCATTGTGTGCAGTGACAGGTGCGTGTCCAGGAGAAAAAGCAGCGTTTGAGTGTCGGACAGTGGCGAACCAAAGCTGTGAGGAGTCAGAAATCCATCGATCCATCCATTATCTATACACTGCTTAATCCTCACTA
>NW_007578952.1:113174-126686 GCF_000690725.1 Stegastes partitus | reverse complement strand
CCAGTGTGTATGGGAACCTACGAAGAAGGTAAAGTTTTTGGTACCAAAAGGCACAACCTCAGTTATGTTCTGGCTGCCCCTGAATGAAACAATTAGATGCACCACTGCAACCAGTGTAAGGAGTTAGTCTGAGGCCCTAAACTGATGAATCAGTGTGACTCGATGTATGTGTTTGACAATAATAAAGGCGTCTAACAGCTCTTGTGACTGTCATCATACGGTTGGCAAACAAACAGCAGTAACTGCTTGAGACAGAAACCTCTTATTCGCTCAAGAATGAATGCTCAGTTTTATCTCCACAGTTTAAGCAAATGTAGCAGCGTAGTTTTTGTTGTGGCCTTTCAAGGCTGCAGTGAAGAGGCCCTCCACAGATCTTTGGCACCTGTTCATCGGATCAGTAACTGCAAAGACAAAAGACAAACACTAGAGGGCAGCATTTCATTGTCTTTTTCAATCTGGGTAGACTTCACTCCTGACCGCAGTTTGTACTCGTGAAGTGCTCAGATTGTTGTTCTTTTATCACGTTGGGCTACAGTAAGATAGCTATTCATCATACTTTATGTTATTTTGAGTGTTTAAACTGTTGAAATGAATGTAGAGAGGACATAGAGAAGAACGATTGATGTGGCAGAAGTGATTGAAAACTGTCCCTAAATGTCCAAGAAAATGAGCCTGTAATCGCATGTGGAATATAACACAGTGGTGTTCACTTTATTATTGTGTGTCTGCTATAACATCAGTGCTTTGTGTACACTTCATACTGCAGCAGTGTAACTCTGCTGCATTGTGGGTAGTATTACTTTTCCAGTTAGTATTGCTGCTCTACAGGCTGAACTGTCAGACGCTATGTGACAGATGTGAAACCTGAGATTGAGCGGTTTTCCTTATTATCGGAAAATTCCACCCTCGGTTACTCCAATGCTCTCCTGGTATAAAAGAAGTGTGAACACTGGTCAGCGCCAGTCCCATGCGGATCCCAGACAGAAGTCCGCATCAGTTACACAACGGCACCCGGCTCCCGCCTCTCAGCGCAGCCAACCTGTATCCATACGAAAAGAGAGTCGCAGATTGTCATCGCCTCTCACAGTCACTCTGATGACAAATCATTGGGTTGCGGCGTTGCCATCTCGACAGGAAAAGCAGTAGCAGGGAAATGAAAGGGAATGGTGTTTATTCCCAGAGCTCAACCCCTCTGTCGGCCTGTCACTCTTCCCATGACCCTGAGGGGAGAAACGGAAGGCATCCTGAGCTTCCTTCCTTCCATACCTGTTAAATCATTCATCATCCAACTGCCTGATTATTTTAAAAAGCTAACAAGGCTTTGGTTCTTCAGTGTGTTTGTGTGTGTCTGTCTGAGGGAGAGGGAGAGAAGCTAGAGAGGGGCATAGCTGGCGGTGAGATGCACCCCGTGGCTCTTACCACCCTCCTCCTTACCCCCCATTCCCTCATCCCCCACGTACACCCGCTTCCCCCCCAACTCTTCAGTACGACATTCTTTTGAATCCTACAAAACTTTTAGTGGAGGGGAAACTCCCTCCTCCTTTTCTTATCCTACTTCTTCTCCTCTGCACTGTAGTCTTTGCCTCTTTCCTCCCGTCCTTGGCAGAGTTTGTGCGCGTCTGTTTTTGTTTGTGTGCGAGACAAGTGCAGTTTATTATGTGCTTGAATGTGTGTGTGTGCATCTCGGTGAATTGTGTGCGTGTGTGTGTGTGTGAGCACTTGGCCTATCTGTGAATGGAAGGCACGGTGCCAGAGGTCGGGGCAGAGGCCCTCCTGGGTTGTCTTGGCCAATAGACAGGATAGCAGGGAAGCAGCCAGGAAGTGTTTATGAGCATCTGTGCGTGTATGTGTGTGTTGTTGTGTTTGTGTGTGAGAGATGAGCCACTGGGCATCAGTGTGGTTTTGTGGCATTTGGCACTCGCTGCCTATTCCTCTCATTTGCTCTCTTGTATTTAATATGCTCACAAACAAACATGATTTATGACAAATATTAGCATCCACCTGTATGAATCTTACTGAAATGCTTTTTTTTTGTCGTTGTTGTTGTCAGTTTTGTGTAATATTTGTCTTTACACATTGGGACAGATAACCTACAGTATTTCAGTATTGCAGAGTTTGAATCCCATAACACACAATGACAGACTTGAGTTGTCTGATTACTTTTGGTCCTCTTTAATTTGGAGGAATGTCAATAAAAATGACTAAACTATAAACAAATGGTACGCATGTGAACATCCACACAGTGAATGTGAGCCCCTTCACCTCCCAGTTAATGTTTCATTTCAAATCTAATGTGCTGGAGTGAAATGCCAGCAATGCAATAATAAAAATACTAAGTTTTCATCTCAGTACAGTGTTATAATCAGTCTCATCTCTCTTCTATATGTTCTGCATAATCCATTTGTACTTTGGTTGCATGTCTCAAAATGTTATGTGAGTGTGCAACAGTTTATTAAAGCACGTTGCTTGACTGTCACAGACTGTTGAAAAATGGTTCCTGATGACGAATGAT
This sequence comes from Stegastes partitus, assembly GCF_000690725.1. Taxonomy (NCBI): domain Eukaryota; kingdom Metazoa; phylum Chordata; class Actinopteri; family Pomacentridae; genus Stegastes; species Stegastes partitus. The sequence goes on along the minus strand of NW_007578952.1, from coordinate 124,174 downwards.
TTTAGATTCAAACATATTCTTTAGCCTGCGATGTATTTATTTATTTAATCATCGGATCAGATCAGAACTTTGTTCAATTCTGCTCAAATAAATTGCCATAGTCATTGTTTCATGTATAAAGGAGATTCACTTGGATAAAACAAACAAAAACAAAAAAAAGAAATTCCTATTACCTCCCACACAGCCTGCTATTGTGCCTATCGCACTTGAATTTATTCTATGGCACTTATCTAGATTATTTTCTCCTGACGAGATCCTTGCTTGTGTTGTATCTGCTCTCAGATGTACGTTGCTTTGGATAAAAGCGTCTGCTAAATGAAATTGTAGAATACAGTGTAAAACACTGGCAGGCTGGACGTAGTAACATAGCCATATCACTTACAGCACGACACCCAGTCACATTAATGGATTGACTGAAGATAGAACGATGGTACTTTGAGCTTAGAGCAGTGATGGAGGGAAGGATTTTTTGACATTTTGGCACCAATATTCGTCCAAAAACATCACAGAGAGGAACAGAGACAGTTCGTCTGCCAAAATGATGCACATCTTTCTCACTTTTCTTGCTCTCCAATTTTAAATTCCTTATGTTTTGTACTAAAATGTCAATAACAAAACTTTACTGCAATGAAGACACTAACAGATTTGATTGTTGATACTCACCAGTAATTAATCTAATCCGTTTTTACCCCCACAAGACTTTAACAGAAGTTGCTTAAAGGAGTTTTTCTTTTATCAAATACCTGCAGCATCAAACAGCAGCAGGATCCACAAGCGTCTCCAAAGTGAGAGCGTTGTGCACATTAACGCTCATCAGCAGAAACCAAATTAATTAGTAATAATCCTAAATGATCCTAGACATAGAGAAAGGATCGATCATGATGTAACTGCAAGTCACACTTTTCACTTTTCTTCACCTTAGACAGGTGAGCTGTCACACACACACAAGCTACAGTTAAATCATTCATTGCATCGCTGCTGTCCTCAGGTTGAGTCCTGAGCTTTCAGTTTTGGTGTTTTCTCTAAAATAAACTATCCTGTCAGTTATTTAGACGGTTTGATAAGCTGCTATTACTTTAGAATTAGTTTGTTATTGCAGTTATCATGCATTACACATCACTTAGTATGTTGCCTAATCTCAGTGACAAATCCTGCATACGTACTGTAGCTCTCCATCAGTGTCTGAATGAAGCTGTGGGGAACATTAAAATAAAAATGTGTCTTAATGACAGACTGCCATCTCTTTACTGGATTGACAAAGCCAGCAATGTTCCTTGCCTCCATGTCTGTAAAGGACTGTAGACACAGATTTGTAGCTGGTTAAAGACTAAATTAGGGAGTTTATGCCCTTAGTTGAGATGTATAAATCAGATTCTGGTAATTTACTGTAATTAACAGACTTCATCTTCACATGTTTCCCTTTTGCTGCGACATCAAAGTCAAGTTTTTCATCCTCGACAGCATCAGGGAGAGACAGGAGTACACAGTCATATTTCTAGATGGAATTGGGTCCTTGCAGATGGCGTGTTGTTATGCTAATTTCTTTATTAGTTGCATTAGTCATACCAATTATTATGGTGTCTGTTGTTTTCATTAAAACAAATGCCAGTTAGGTAAGCTAATTTCTCGCAGGAAAACAGAGTTCCAATAAACAACAGTGTTAATAAATATCTACAAATTAGGCATTGAATGTCTGTATTTCATAGTAAAGCTTGCAAATTCTATAAATAAGTTGAATATAAGAAATTAAATTAAAGGTTATTACAAAGGAAGACTTGGTCATAACCTGCAGACGGTAAATTAACATTTTCTGTCTGTTAAAAGTTGGTCATTTGAGAGCATATAGAAAATGACACTTTCATGGTAAATCTTACTAGAATCGTATTTTGAAAAGCCAAAAAGTTAAGCAATTTACAATATATTTTTTGTACTTTCTTCTCCAATTCCGCACTTCTTGCATTTAGAGAAATAAGAAACAGAATTCCCCCAAAGTGTCAGCAGCGCTGCCGGTGTGTGAAAACATACAGTCGTGTCCGCAAGTATTTGCACGTAGGCACAGTTTCCATTATTTGCTTCTGTACCACCACAATGGATTGTAATGAAGCAATTAAGATGTGATTAGAGTGGAGACTTTCAGCTTTATTTCAAGGGCTTTAACAACAATATTGCAGCTTAGGAATTACACCTATTTTTTACAGGCTCAAAATGAATTGGACAATTTTTTGCACTCTCTCTGTTCTCTTTCTGTCCGCGCTGATAAGCAGCTTCCTGCCAACTGGTAGCCTGTTTCCTCATTATTGCATTACAGATTATAGAGATCAATCATCTGGAGTTGATTCTACGAGTTAAATGTGCATTTAGAAGTTCATTGGAACTCCTAATATACTGTTTGATGAGGTGTTGATGCAAGTGAAGGAGGCTGAAAAACCAAAACAGACCTTTAAGAGAGTTTGCAGTAACTTTAGAAGAGGCCTTCTGACTGAGTAAATGTAGGTTAAATTTTTACCTGGCCTTCACCTCTACTTCTGATTTCTACATGTTACCGTTTTCCAACTCTGCTTTACTACAGATAACAACAGCTGTGATTTCTGCGCTACTACCCTACTACACATGTTTTTTTCAAGATGTGGATTGTGCACTAAGTCACTCTGCTAGTTTTTTTCCCCTGTGAATTAGCCATTTTAATGACAGCTCTCAACTCCTTGTGTGCCAATGTTCGACCAGAACAATTCCTCCGTCCCTAGTTTCAGGGCACCACACCCACTGGAGTTCTGATTGGTTACAGACATCAACAATCAACACAGAAAGAATGCGCTGTCAAGCTTAGCACCACCAAAAGGCCTGGAAGACCGCAAAAGACCACGGAAGTGGGGGATCTGAGAATTATTTACACCATCTATACAAGTCAAGAACACTCTCAAGGAGGTACCGTAGGTGTGTAATTGTCACCAATCCAGAGATATCGTCATGAATATAAATACTACTGAACTGCTGGTCCGGATGTGCAAAGACTTCTGTATTTAAATTGCTTTAAGTTATTGGATCCTGAAGAAACACACTCTCATCTTGCCTGTACTACTGTGTGTGTACAGCAAAATGACAATAAACTTGATTTGATTTGATTTGATTACAGAGAATTTACCTGCAGACCACTGGTAACACTCAGGAACAGAAAAACCAGATGATAATTTACAAGAAAACATCTATAAACATCCTGCTCAGTTCCGCAACAAGAGTCTTTGGGCAAATAATGCCAGATGAACTTGTCATGGGAGTGATAGGAGGAGAAGAAGGACTCATGATCCAAAGGATGTCAAAGAGGATGGAGGCAGTGTTAGAGCTGGGGCATGTATGGCAGCCACTCACCTGACCTTTACCCAGCTGAACTACTTTTCACTTAGTGAAGGTAAAACTGAGGGCAGAAAGACCCCCAAACAATCAGCAGACCTGGAGGAGCATCTCATTGGAGGAAGCTCAGCATTTGGTGACGTCTCTTGGGTTCCAGACATCCGGCAGTTAGTGACTGCAAAGGATTTGCATTCAAATATTAAAAATAATCCCTATATTTATAATTGTGTTACTTTTGAAAATGGCTGTAATTCAATACCTTTGTCAAACACCTTCAATTACACCTCAAAGTCTTCAGTCACATGGTCATTCAGTGCTTCATGTCCAATCCATTGTGTTGGTGTCCAAAGTCAAAATGACACAACTTGTGCCGCTGTCCACTGACATACATACCTGATCGTAGGTCCCTCCTGCAGTCAGACCCCAGCAGTTGGACACCTAAACCCACTGCTACGTGACCACACAGGCTTTCTTGTGCTTCAGTCTTCACCACCACCAACACGCTGCCACCTTCCTTCTTCTTTCCTGCTGTCATGACCTTTCCTTATCTGTCTGCAAGGCACGCCACTGCTCTTTTCTTATCCCGTTGCCCTCTCTCTCACACGCTGTCCCAGCCTTTTCTCGACCTCGCATCCTCTTCCTTTTCACTCTTTCTTGTAACTCTGAAACTGACACGGTCTCACTGTTGCTGCTGTTTCTTTGTGTCTTCCGAGGTGGCGTGTATTCATTTGTCCTCCCTGTTCGCCACCTGCTTTCTTTGATGCCTTTATGCTCTCTGTTTCCCCTGTTCCTTCTTTCCCTTCTTCGCTCTCTCTTTCTGTCCAGCAGTCTCCTGTGACCTCTCAAACTACCAGGCAGTGTCCTTTGACCCCGGCCAAGATGGCACCGTCTCCCTCTCCCACCTCCTCCAGCCCTGCCCTCCAGACCTCTTCTTCCTCCTCTTCTTCTTCCTCCTCCTGCCCTGCACTCCGCCCTGTGAGACAACCCTCCTAACTTGCCTGATTTTCAGTCTTTTGTCTTACATTTTCCTCCCTTAGCCTCCCTGACAGCTGATGTCAAGAAACAGTGCTACGGTTTAGCGGTCTAAAGGTTACGCTGTAGGTAGTGAACCAGCTTGGAGACCCTTAGTGGGGCTATAATGAGTGAGGTTGTGTTTTAAGATGTGGCTAAAGCATTTCTGAAACTGTCAGTTTTTGCTGTTTCAGTAGAGAAAAATGGACCTTTCTTTTGTGAAAATGTATTCTACATGATGGAAATGTGTCTTTGCACATACGTGATATAATCAATTATGTTAAACATTTGTTTGTAGCAGCAGTTGTTGCATAATTTCTGTAAGATTCTGTAAGATATTATTTTTTTGTATTTGCCTGTCACATCTTCCCACTAACACATAAAGCAGCAATCACAACTTCAACATTTAGAAAGTTACAAGTGAAGCACTGAGTAACTTTTCCTCTCGACAGAATGTTTTAAACCATGTATTTTTAAACATCATCTTGCAAGCGAGTTGTTTGCAGAGAAAAACAGGAATAATAACTGATTTCCACCAACTAAAAGTATAGCTGCCAGGTATTGCTGCCCTGACTACACATCATCACATCGTGTACTGAACACTGGCACTGAGGGAGATAATATTTCAAGTTGAACTTTCCAATTTCTAGGGAACTAAAGCACTGGAGGCTCTGATCCAGATCCAGTGCTTCCTCTCTAGATATGTTGCATCCAGATTTCGTTGAGATCTTTGAGAGGAGAGATTTTATTTGAATTTTACTGAAAACATACAGAAGACTGAGCACATTTATGCACTACAGCACTATATGCCTGCATCACATATGCTGGTGTACTTGTGGCCTTGCCAGCGTCTATATGGGACTCGAGCCATGAGACCTTAATGTGTCCCCTCCATTCTGGGTGCATTCACACCTGTATTTAGAACTGTCCACTTATGATTGCATCACGTAAGATGTATTTTATTGCCAAGTGTGAACAGGCCCTGAGAGTTTCAAAAGAGGTGATGAGGGCTTTAGAGTGAGAGACTGCCGACGGCACTGCATCTGATGAGCAAAATGTGTGTTTGTACAGTTTCTCGTCATTCACCCCTACACGCTGTTTTGAGAGAGCAGACAACAGGTAGCAGATATCTGGAACTGTCTATGACACATCTTCTCAGGAGAATAGGGACTATTAAGAAAAGCCTTGATGGCCTCCTGTATTTTTCAGCCTGTAGCTCGTCGCCGCCTCCCCTTCCTCCTCCTTGTCTGTTAAGCGATGTCCACGGAAGTCAGTAGACCAGATGTGACAGGAGCGCTGTGGCGCCTGCCTCCTGTTCTCTGTGGCCTTGCTGCGAGCGAGGCGTCACGTCCTGTTTATCTCTCTGTCTCTTCCTTGCTCTTCCAGAAGGGCCCTGTGGCGCCGGCCGTGGCTGTGACGGCTCCGCAGCAGACCCCCGTGGTTATGGCCCCCCAGGCCCCGGCCCAGGCCGCCTCCCAGCCAGTGCAGCCTCAGCAGACGGGCATCGCCGCGGCCCCCGGAGCTCCTGTCGTGTCCCAGGTCCGTTCCCTCTGCCTCCCCCCTACATCACCACCACCACCGCCGCCCACACTCCACCCTGAAGGGCGCAGGCACTGTCACAGCTGCCAGGAGGCTGGCTGTGTCACAAGCTCAGCCCCGGACCCACAGCCTCACCGCGTCACACAGCTGGCCATGGACAAAGAGTCTCACACATGCCCACACACGTTCGCGCTCATACATTCACAAGAGTGTATACCAACCCAAGGACATACAGACATAAAGGCACAGACTCTCCATGTGTATGTACTTACAGGAACGTATGCAGTCACAGACAGATGCAGGCTGACTTACATATAATGCCCTCGTAGACACATTTACATGAGTACATAGATGCTAATGTTTCTACATACTGAGCCTGGAGAGCCCACATGGAAGCAATTTGGGCACCAGTCCACTCTAAGGCAGTTTTAGTGGACAGGTGCCATGTCTCATTTGGCTGCAACGATGACTGGGCAACAGGCTAAATGTTCACTATGCACTGATTTGTGACTGATGCTTGTCAGCTCCTTTATCAGTCCAAACAGCTTCATTCTTTGTAAAGCAGTTATTATGGAAATGCAGCGCAAATACAAGGCCGCTTCTCAGAGTTTCATCTACTACTTTTTTGAGGCTACTGACACTAAAACAGTTGGCACTAGCTGAATCTCCTTTTTTTTTTTTTTTTTTTTAAAGTGATTTTTAAATAGAAAGTAAATTTGTGTTTTCTTATCTTCTCCAGGAAATGCAAGAGAATGTGAAGAAGTGTAAGAATTTCCTGGCCACACTTATCAAGTTAGCATCTCACAATTCTCCGTCCCCTGAGACTTCAAAGAACGTCAAGGCTTTGGTTCAGGACCTGCTGGTGAGTTTCAAAAGCCAACAAATAAACACTGTTCACATCCCGTCGACATCATAGAAGTTTGTGTGACTAGGATAGTTTTTGGAAAAATCTTTTATTTACAAAAGCTGCCATGGCCCTGACAGATGCTTTTTTCCTGTAGTGAGAGTTTTATAGGGCGATATTTCTTTTGCATCTGATCGACTGCAATGACACGATGACATGACAAGTGTGAGTTCACTTTTTTTGCACTGTGAAATCCTGTATACGTAGGAGAAGTGCAACATTGGCACTTGAATGTGTTGCTGTATTGAATATTTCCCACCTTTAGATGGCAGCATGAAACTCCTTCCAAAACTCTCCGTTCCCTGTCATGAATTTTAGGATTATACACAGTTACACACTGAGTTGCCCCCTCGGGTGCCAGCACATGAGTCGAGTGGTTGATCATCACCTCCAGTGATGGGATTTTTTTCTTTTTGTGTTGAAGTCACCGAGGTGCTCTTAACATACTGTCTGGTCTCTCTTGTAAAGTGAGGTTAATTCTGTCCTCTTAACCCAACAGGATGCCAAGATTGAACCAGAGGAGTTCACCAGCCGGCTGCAGACTGAGCTCAAGTCGTCTCCGCAGCCTTACCTGGTGCCCTTTCTCAAGGTGGGGTTGATGCTTTTGAACTTTTTTCTGTAAGACTGCTTCCTACACTGATTAAAACAATATTTCACTTAGCTGGATTCCTACTGGCTGAGCTTCTACCAAACTTATATATAAATCCTTAAAACCAGCACCAAAACAGTGAATCCCACACCTCCCTCAGAAGGCAGTCCTCTAAACTCTGGTCCTACATTGTCAGCTTACTGCGCCCCTTGGCTACTTTTGAAATTGACCCCTAAAATAGTTTCCTGAACTGCTCCATAACCTGCCGCTTAAATCGTTCCCTAACCTGGATCCTTAAGCTTCCCCTCTCGTGCCTTTTCCCTAAACTGACCCCCCTAAAGTAGTCCTTTCACTCGCACTAGAACCAGTGATGGCTGGGCCCGACAGTAGAATGATACAAACACACACACACACACACACACGCCTCCCTCTGGCCTGACTTCTGACTGTGTGTGACAGTGGCCCCTGCAGCTGTCCCTGCCAGTAGCCAGCAGGTTTCTTCAGCCAGCCGTGATGAGCGTCACATCAAGGCGCTCGACCGCCCAACCCGGCCACAAACACATGTTGTCATGCAATGTTAGGTCGCTTACGTCAAAAATCTGCCTGAAATAGTCTGTATGAAACAGCATCAGCTCCTCAGGTCGGCTGTGACAGTGGGTTATCATAAATGGCTGATGGTAATGCCATATACAGTATTAAACATACTGTAGGTTCATTGTCCTGCAAACAAATTTTAGTGTAGAAGTAAATGTTTTTTTAAACGTACAAAAACAAATGAGCTATTGTGGGAAGCAGGTATGGTCACATGTCTCTGCAAATCTTTTTTTAAAGCAGCCTGTAGCCTTATTTCTATGATAACATCATGCTAAATTAGCCAGTGACCACAGCAGTATTTGTTGTTGCAGCTGTGTATTATGTTTTGTCATGCATGTCTGTTTCGCTGTGTGGCTGTAAACTCTGACCTCCGTATGCCCGTCAACAGAAGAGCCTCCCGGCCCTGAGGCTGTCTTTGCTGAATAGTCAGCAGTCCCTGACCCAGCCCCCACAGCAGGGAGTCAAACCGGCACCCGGCGGCACCCCTCCTGCCATCGTGGCTGGGCCAGCTGTCCGCATACGCCACCCTAACAGCGTCAGCACCACTACGGGTGCCAATACGCTGCCTGCTGGAACGCTTGGACATGCAGCTGCCATGGTATGTATAGACTGGCCCAGTTGGAAGAGCCTCCAGTGCAGACACAGTTAGCACGGTGTTTACATGCTGTTTAAATTGAACTGAAGTCCATAAGAGCAGAATAAGCCCATACAAAGTGTTGCCTAACATCACAGATAATAAAAAGAAATGTGTGAAACTGGATAATTGCAGTGCGATGTAGCTAATAAACTATATGATAGTCTTTAACACTAGGAATGATTAAAACGTGTAAATGCACAGATGTACATTTACAGATGTGTCCCCTTTGCTTCACCTGTTATTAGTTGCTAGAAATGTGCACAGAAAATGGGTATGCAAGGTGTGAGAGGATGGAGAGAGTTAAAGCTATATGGTCACGTAATAGATAGACAAATATTTACCCACAATATTCCATTCAATAGAGAAGTGCTGGGATGTGATGAATGCAAACCTGCAGGCGGTGGTGTGTGTGTGAGAGTGTGTATGTTGATAGGTCTGAAGGCTGAATTATCATTCTGGAGAGTGTCACAGTGCCATGGCTGGAAGTCACACATCTAACAGTGAGTTAGAGTCACACTCAGCCCACAGAATCATTTTACCAGAAAAAAAAAGACAAGTTTTAGAGTTTTACAGTTGTTTAAACTCCATCATTAGCAGTACATCACAGACAGATGCAGCATGGAGCATACAGACACCAGAAGAACATACAAACTCCACATAGAATCATTTTCTGTCCTCATATACATTGTTTACTTATCTTTAATGACAACACACATGTTGTCATCTCTGATGTTCACACCTTGAAGACCGTCAGCACAATCACTGTGTACCTGGCTGCTGATCAGAGTAGACGATGATCAAGCACTAGCTGACTGGAAGTATCCGACTCAAGAACTGTTAAGTCATTGTGCTTTTTTTTTTTAATGCAACATTTCGTGCACACGGGGTGATATACAGACAGGGAACAAATTAAAGGACTCTGTTATGCTGTGGGGGCATTTGTAGAAATGATTTCGGTCTGCCTGTTCTTTTAGAGGGAAGAGACACTGCAAATCAACACAAAGTTGTTCTGAGTGATCACCTTTATCCTATGATGAAACATAGGGGTCACTGACTCTAAGTAGTACTCCATGGCTGTAACAGTCACCAGATCTCAATCTAGCCGAACACCTATGGGTGATTGCGGGCCGATGTTAAACAACACCCTGTGTCACTGTCATCAAAACACCACATGAGGGAATTTATTTAGAAGAATCATGTTTGTCCCTCCAGTAGCGTTTTAGAGAAATAACTGTGCACGTGGTGGTAATACCTTACGAAGGCGCTTGAGAATTTATCACCTGTTTGTAAATAAAGTTTATTTAATATGTATTTATTGCAAAATCTCTGACTTTAAAACATAATGCACACACAGTAATTTTAATCATACATTTTTATTATTTGCTTTCTTATTATTTCACTTAAAGAGGCTTTAATTTGTTAGAAAATCTACAACAATTTTCTAAAAAAAAGAAAAAAAAAATTACACTCAACTGGGACCTAGCTGCTGCCTTGTTAACACTCCAACAGTTAGGATTTCCAGAAGTCTAAGTTTGGTGACTTTTAGTAAAAAAAAAAAAAATATCAGGAAGGCACGGTTATGGAGAGAAGTACGAACTCCAGTCCTCTGCCGTAACCTCGCCAAACTTTTGACTTGGTGACTCTGAGGTGAATGACCGAACAGCAAAACTTAGCCAATTCTTAGTGAGAGAGTCCAGTTTTAATATAGACAGGAACAAATTCAGTTGTCATTGAAAGGTGCCATACAGTATTCACATCAACGTTTTACATATAAGACTTTAGGTTCACTGTCTGAAGTTTGTCTGGTTAGAATCTACTCTGTTTTATTTTAATCTGTCCAACATATCGTATTGATGATGTGATTCTTGATGTGCTTCACAGTGTCAGTGATGGTAAGTGGCGCTCATAGGTTGTGAGCAGTTGATCAAGTGATAGAGCAGGGACACAGCTGACGTAAGGCCAGGTAACCTGCAGGGTCCAGCACCAGAAAACGACAGCTTCACTCAAGTCCTGTATGTGCCACGTTACCACGGCTCTGTGGACTGTTTGCGTGCCCGTACGCTGAAAATCATGCAATCCCACCAAGCACAGACGTCTATGGATAGGTCAAGTGAGGTCAGCCTCGGATTGGTCTGGTCCAAGCAGAGGGATGGGCAAGCTGGAGGGTTCTCTCTTTTACATTTTCTCTCTTCACTTTCCCTTCCTATCCTTCCTCCCTTCACTCCCTCTCTTTTTCCTCTCGCTGCCTTCCTCTCTAGCTTTGTCTGTCACTTGCTTTCTCTCTCTTCGTCTTTTCCCCACTCTACTTTCTCTCCATTTCTTTCCAACAGTTTCTCTCACTGTATCTGCCCCCGCATCGCCCTCTCTCATCTCCCTCC
>NW_007578952.1:0-113154 GCF_000690725.1 Stegastes partitus | reverse complement strand
TCCCTCCCTCTACCCGTTAACCGTTGAAGGGTGAAGCGAGGTAACTAGGTCAGCCCCAGGTCAATTTTAAAGCAATGTGGCGGCCGCAGTCTATGTCCAGAACATGCCTCTGGACTCTCTCACTCTCCCTCCATCGCTCTCTTTCTCTCCGTGTCTCTCACGCACACACACACGCGCACACATGCATACAACACCAACATAAGCTATCACACAAAACATTAGTGAATGATGGCCACTGGCAAATCAACAGTCTGAAACCACACAGCTAGTTGAATTAGGCTAAAAACTCTGCTCTCACTACAGTAGCACGGGGAAGATTTTCTAGGTGAAGTATGGAAGTTTATAGAAGTGTAGTTAAATTATTTAGGGTTTTTTTTATTTAATTGCAATTTCTGCACCAAGATATGCAATCGTGCACCGTGATTTTATGATGTTATATTTCAAATGTAGCGAATGATAGAACAATATGTGATAGGTTTGGTTTAATTTAGTTAGTTTTTATTGCAAGAAATCTGAAGCATTCTCCATTTCATAAACACATTTAGGGCTTTGATAAAGTTTCAAATGTAAAGGTTAGTGAGAATATTTTTAAATTGCACCACTAGCTATAAGGGAACTGGACCTTAAACTTCCTCAGGGCAAATGAAATATGAGGTGAATGGACTTGATGAAACCGTGAATGAGTGGAGAGATGTAAGTAGGCCACATCGCCACATACTGTAGCACATTATTCCTCTCTGCAACAATGAGTATAAATGTACAAATGGGTTTTGATATTACATGTATATTATGAGGCTATGAGCAGTTATTTTTGTATTCTGGAATTCTGAAAGGCAAAATATAAATAGATACAAACTCATTGGTGTATAATAGATTGATATATAATTCAAAATATTAGTGTGATTTCTTATAAAGAAGCAGTAATTGCAGAGGTGTTTAAAAACCACCTCCACTCTAAAATCCATTATTTTTTCTGGATTATTTTTGAAACTCTGTACATGCTGTACTACGCGTGCTGTTCTTACATCTAAATAACTCCCAGCCTTTAATTTCACCCTGATAATTGAAGGTTAAAAGTAGGAAAACTAATTTAGAAATGAAAGATGAGCGGTTCAGTTTTAGTTTCTTCCCTCTACCCCTGATTCTCCAACTTTCTACCTGAGGTTTCTTTTTTTTTTTTCTCCCTCTCTTAACTGTGTCGCTGGCTGGCCAGAGGTGTTTGCTATCTCTGCTTGTTCTGAATGTATTTTTTTTTCTCCCTTCCCTCCCACTCTCACAGACCCCTGCAGTGGATCTCTGGGAAAAATGGCCTCTGTCTTTTTTCAGTAGCTTGAACAGTAATATAGCATGTGTCAGGGAATGGAAAACAAGGCTAAAAAATATGCAGCAAGAAGCAAACTGGTAGGAATGGATGGCTGAGCCCGAGGCTCGGCCTGTAGCTGCTACCAAGGAAGGAAGTGACTCTAATAGCCCAGCATAGTCCCCCACCCCCTTCTTCATTCTTCTTCTTCTACTACTACTTCTTCTAAACTACTTTTTCACTGCGGCCTTGACTTCTTATTGCCTTTGTCTTATCTGCAAATGCAAGCAAATGTAGGTCACATACAGTGGCAGAAATCCATCCTCCTTGTGCATTTAATTTGATCGCCACTTTCTCAGTGCTGTGTAGCGATAGCCGCTGTAGAATTCATCACCCTTGTACGTATTCTGCAACTACCCTGCATTACTACCGCAATTATGTTTAATGTGTTACAGCGGCACGGAAATCAGTACACAAGACTCAAGCGGCTCGTGGCCAGCTTGCCTCGGTATCATTTCTTGTCATCTAACTACGACTGAAAGTTGATTTTTCCTTAAACTATTTCTCATGGGGATTGCGCAAAAAATGGAGCAATGGTTTAGCAGGCATGCAATTTCATACTTTTTAATCTCCCTTCTTCCCTTCCTCCCACTTTCCAATTGTTTCTTTTTCTTTGAAATGCTACACTAATGTTTCGTTTCCTCAGGGTGTCAAGACAGGAGGCGCTGTTGGCGGCCAGGTTCGGATGCCCGTGGTGATCACACAGTCCATCAGAGCGCAAGGTAAGACATCTGCAGGCCCTTTCCAGCCACATTTGATTGAATCTCCTGAATTCACTATGTGACATTTTTATTTCAGGCGTCCATGCCTCTCAGAAAAACACTGAAGTGTAGGTTTGCTTAAAGACGAAAGATTAAACAAATACTAGTCTGAATCTAAATGCATCTTTCAGTGATGCTGCATGATTTTTCAAGATTTTCAAACCCAGCCTGACCTCCTGAGCCAGCAAAAAGGGGTTAAACACGAGATAGCCATTAGTGAAACACTAAATGTTCTCTCAGTAGGCTGTAAGATGTGTAAACAGGCAGGAGCCATAGAGAGAACAGGTGTTTTTTGCTGTCTGGTTATAAAGCCTTCTCAAACATTTGCGCTGCTGCTTACTCACACTGATTCACAAACACTCTTCCCACAGAAGCCCACAAATATCGCCCCAACACCAACCGGGTGTAACGCTCCCCTAAGAGAGCTGTGTGCTCTCAAGTGGTGTGTATAATGTGTGTACGTGTTTACCTGTTTGTGCTTGTGTGTGTGTGTGTGTGCGTGTGCGTGTGTGTGTGTGTGTGTCTGTGTACGATCGGAGGTGCATACAAATTTGATCTGCCCCCTTCCCCAAGATTGCCTGCAGTGAAAGATCTGTAGGTTGTTTTATGCCCATAAATTGGAATGCGGGGATAGTTCTAAAAATACTTTTCTGTGCCTCTTGGCTAGGAACATGCCTGTTAAAATCAAGTTTAAATTCACTCTGGCAGTCCTTGTGCCTCTCTGGAAAACGTGTCTCGGAGCAGGATGCGGTTTAGGAGTGTAAGGAGAGCCGGTGAAGCGCAGTGATATTGACAGAGCGACGCTCTCCGCACCAACCTGGGGAGAGCGACAGTACTGCTCCCCCACCCCCACCCCCCCCCCCACCCATCTAACCCTGTGAGGATGACAGAGACAGCTGAAGGTAGTCGTTAGACAGGAGGATATTTGACGCAGATAGAAGGGGACACTTCAATGATAACATTACTTCTTTCCTTTTTGTTTAGTGTTTTCTTCTTTGTTTTTCCCCCCCTTCTTTCGTCAACAGGAACAATGGGAAAGGGAGCCATCATCCAAGCAGGCAAAAGTCCCATGGGCCTGCCTGTTCAGATCTCTGGGAATCAGAAAAACAAGCTCAACGACCCCGGAGGAGGCTCTTTCAGGTACAGCTCTTCTCGCCAGGAGACTTGACTGCAGAGCACGTGCTGTTCCCGGCTGCCGTCACATGGGGGCAGCATTTCACTAAGCAGCTCCAGCATGACTACAGGCTACACTCTCAGCTAAGGCTATGAGTGTTTATCCGAGTTGCCTGCCTGGCCACCTGGCTGCCTGCCTGGCTGGTTGATCGGTGGTCCTTTCTCTCTGCGCCCACCACATAGCAACACACTGCCAGCCAATAGATCACCCTCACGATCGCCCTCCTTGTGTCAGTGTCACAACTCATCGACGGGATTGCAAATGAGCTACATCTTAATTTAGAAATAAGATAATTGTGTCCAGATGGTTGGAATTTCTGGATGCGGTTCTGAAAATACCTTTTGGTTAAGTCAAACATACAGTATTTAGCCTGCAGCTTCTCTCTCTCTCTCTCTCTCTTGCTCTCTCTCTCTCTCTCTCTCTCTCTGGTCTTGTCTCTGCTTCAGCTGGGCCTTTGTCTCAAAACATAAAAGGTTCATCGCCCACATGCTGGCCTTTGTGGTCCATGTTTTGTGTGAGTCTTTATGTGTTTCTTTTTGTGTTTGTTTGTCTGTGTGTGTGCAGCCTTTACGTGCTGGTGTGTATGTATATGTTTACACAGATTCCTTCACTTCTCTGTGTTTGTTTGTGTTCGTGTCTCTGCATGAGTGCACGTGAACATATGTGTATATCCTAAAAAATCTAAGAACATTTGTCCGCGTATCAAATGTGTGTATATGCGTGTATCGACGGGAGCAAGGGGTTTAGGATTGCCCCTGTATGACCGGGCTGGGGCAAGAAGAGTCTGGGTCACATGGGCCAACGGGTTCATGGTAATGGCTCCCGTCTCCTGAGGGGAAAGGCAGCGCCCGGGGCTCTGATTGATAAACCAATAAATCTTTAGCTGCGTTGGTAATTAAGCTGTCAGGCTCGCTTGTTACTGACGACCTTTTTCCCCCCTGCGGTGATCACAGTGGCCCACCACACACAAACGCACTGGTTTCAACATAAGCCCAATAACACACAGTGCCACTGTCACAGAAGAAACACGTCACTGACAGTTTGTCGCATGTTTGTATCCAGGTCAGGTGATATTTTGCCTGCTCTGCATTTGTGCGGTGAACAAGCTGCACAATGCACAGTCCCTTAACACCATCCTTGCTTTCATACGTTTATTTGTCTCATCTTTTGCTTTCTTCTGACAACATGCACTTGCTAAACTTCTTTAACATCACATTTTTTTACTTTAAGTCGCATACAAGTTTGCGGAGCCTGATATTGATTTGAATGTTTATTGAGTCATTGACCTCTGTCAAGATTATCTTCATCTCTGTTGGCGTTTCTTCACTCATGCTCAGCATTTCTGAGTTTCTTCCACTTTGTCTTTCATCTTTATTCTTAGTATACGCTGCAAACAGGGCGCATTAAACTCTTTCCTTGTTAAGGTTTCAGCTGGAGCTCAGATGGTTGCTGGTGTCTGAAACCTCTCCGTTCTGCAGTCTCATGCGCTGTTTATTGTTTGCTGTCACTTTTCTTACCCGAGGATATAAACTTGCTGGAACAGAGACCAGTGTTAGAAGGTGATCCATCCGTCGCCATACGATCTTCTCACCACATCCAGAGACCTGCAGCCTAAATGCGATGATATGGCGTGTTAATGGAAGTGGCTGCTGTTTTTACTCTTCATCACAATGGAAAAAAACTGGAGTTATATTAGCTCTACAAAGTTCTTTTTGAATTATTTTCTGTGCAGCATTCCATTTGCATAATATAGTCAAGTCAGGTCAGATTTATTCATAACAGTATTGACATAATTTTATCAGTTACTTCCAAATCAAAAAGGATTAAGATAAGAGCACAGCACACACAAAGTCTGATAGTGAGAGACAAAATTACAGTGAAGTCAGGGCAGATTTATTCACAAAAGTCCTATTGACCTAATGTTAAGTACTTGTATAGCAACAAAGAGGGGAGAAAATATCACTACATGTTGACTGTAAGAAAAAAAAAAAGAGTCTCCAGCCGGTGTGGTCAGTCAGCATCCACCAGCACTGCTTCGTGTTCAGCTGCAGTCTGGGACTGATGTGTGTATGGCTGTCACTCTGAACCACTGGTCCCAGCGGGCCAGCTGTAGCACAAACACACACATACACACTGCAGGGCTTGTGGGGTTTCCAATGTAGCTACAGCCTTCTGTGTAAGTGCTTGTGTCGGTGTGTGCATGTGTGTGTAGTTTACAGTACAGAGTGAAAGCAGCTGTCTCTGTGTCCCCCTCCTCCCCTCCTCATCTCTCTGTAAACACTCGACATCCGCTGTAATCACTGGCGAGCCAGCCGAGGCCCTCAGCCCTCTGCCAACCTCCGAGCTCAGCCTCAGCCCCTCAAATCCAACCCTGTCCTACATGGTGGACGCACATCCGCGCGCATTAACACACAAACACTGGCATAGTTACACAGGAAAAGACACACACACTCACACAGATACACATGCAAAAAGAGGAACAAAAGTTTGAGTTCATCAGTCACTGTTGCCAGTGGATGCAAAAGTCCACCAGCTCTTTTCCATCATTTACCAGCAAAGTGAGTTCATTATGCCTTTGTGGTCATATCCTTTGTTGCTCTATAAATTGCTATGTGATGTGCCTGTTTTGCTAAGAAGGGCTTTACAAATAATTTTGACTCAATTAGAACTTGAAAGTGACCTCCCAAAAATTGTTGATGCAGAGACTTGGAAACACGACAGCCACAAGATTAGATTATGTTCGGATTGGGTGCTGCGCCACAATAAAGATGCTCGAAAACTCCACGAAGAAAACGCTGCTACTCCAAAGCATCTAAAGGAAAAGTACATGTCGGAAAGTCTGGGATGCTAATAGCGTGCATTCTAATCCACCAGCAGGGTATTTTAGCACACACCTTAGTCAGAGCGTCATCTGCGTTACATCGTTTTCTAGCCAGGTATTTTTAATGCTGTGAATAATTACAGCCTGAGTGTGGGTGGTCTGTTCAATTAATAACAGTTACTTCTTAAACATGCAGCAATATTTAGCTTGTTGCTGGATTCTTTGTCCCCTCTTGAGCCACCGCTGCCACCAGTGGTATCATCCATTTGGGTCATGAACACATATCCCACCAGCTGCCCAGTAAACCTCAGGCTGCTTTGTGGAGAATACTTCTCCAGTGGTGCATGTCTCTCAGTGTGGGCGCAACAACATGCATGGCCTGGGTGTTAGTCACAGGGATCAATCAGGGCCCCCTGCCTGGGCACAGAGACCTTTATCCACAGGGGTTTCGGGGGGGTGGATTGGTGTGAAGGTGGCGGCGGTGGTGGAGCGGGGCACAGAAGATCTGGATGCACCCCACACACTCGCACACACAGCCTCTAAATGGCAAGTGCAATCCTCCCACCACCTATGGCATGCCCTCGCTGAAACACAAGCTTGATATGGAAACGACATGCATATGTATTCATGTGGCCGCCGGCTCCATGTCCCCAAGCCAACCCAAACCAATAACTGAGAGGCTGCTCTTTAGCTTCTGTGGAAGCTAATTACATCTCTGCTTTATTAGTGCCGAGGTATAGTCAGGAATATTTTGCATTTCATATCTCATTCCCTCCTTTTAATGTCAGACCTGTCTTTGGCATTCTTATTTGATTTGAGCCACAGCTATCCCAAATAACCCTGAAATGAGACCATCCAAGAAAAAGAGATTACCAGTGTTCAAGGATTCTGGTTGATGTTTTGTGTACCTAAAACAGTAGCAGGCGATGTAGTCATCTCATTCCAAATGTGTGTGCTACACAGTAAAATCAGTGTAAATGATTATTCATCTATACTACTTACACATTTACTGTAAATGTTAACCAGTGAAAATGAAGCAACACATGCTTTGATCTCTGGGATGGAGCTATAGAGCAGCTGTAGTTGGGCCAGCACAGTGTCTAAGAAAGACTTCTAAGAATGACGTCATCTAAGCTTCGCCTGTTGTTTAATATAGAGACATATTGGTTTCACTGACTTTGTCACCACTCAGATGACTGGAGTCCTCATTACAAAATTATAAAACGTATAGGGACTGTTAAATATACAGTGCTTGACACATTTCTTCGACCACCTGACTAATTTGTTAAGCGCTGTATACATCCAGCATCATGAAGATCTGTAATGCACTCTCAGCTCTCAGCGTTTTACCGTTTTGAACAGGAATGAGGAATTTCAAACTGAATTTATACCCAGATTTGAGCCGGCTCACTGAGCTTCTCTGAGAAGTCAGAAATTAAACAAGCCTAAACATTCAACCACTAAAGCTAATTTTTCTGTTCAGGAATGCAAGTAAATGACTGTAGTTTGACATCTTCATTAAGAAATTATAATGTGCTTCACTATTTCTTCAGTTTTTTTTTTTTTTTTTGTAAAACAGTAAATTTGAAAATTCATAGATACAATAATAATTATATTTTAGCATTAAAAATATGATTTTGGTTAAAGAGCTTCTACATACTGGTGTATTTACTGTTGCAGAAACATAAAAAATGCTCTTAATTTAGGCCAGCTGTGGCATGAACCTGACATTGGGTGGTGGTCTAATAAAATTGTTGAACATATTATTTGCTAACTATACTAATGCCACATATCCCAATAGCTATGGATTTACCCTAAGCCCTTTACAGGACTTGTTGATACAATGAATAGATTTTTTAAAGTGTTACATCCATGATGGTAATGAGGTGAACTTTGTCTTTCTCATTGTCAGTTTTCTCATTATTTTTTAAAAATGTAGCTACTGAACTGACAATCTGCTGGAGATTTCAGTTTACATCGTGTCTGACTAAAAAAAACATCTTTTACATGCATATAAATAGTGTGCAATTAATGTAACATAGAAGTCCAGAAACATGTTCAAAAGATATTTAATTAATGATCCGTCCTTTTGTGTTGTCTTCAGAGTTGTAGTTCTCTACATCCTGAGGAGATTAGCATACACGGGGTGAGGGTTAGCCAAAAACATTAAAACCACTTGCGTAATATTGTGTAGATCCTCCACATGCTGCCAAACAGCTCTGACCAATCAGGGCGTGGATACTGGACCTCTGAGGGTGTCCTGTGATATCTGGTGTTGGGATGTTGACGGTGGATTCTTTGACTCCTGGGGGTTGTGGGGTGGGGACTGTTCCCACACATTCCTTGGATGCTGGTAATTTAGGTTGGTAACGCCTCGGGCTCTTTGTCATGTTCCTCAAGCCATTCTTGAGCAGTTTTTGCGGTGTGGCGGGCTGCGGTAGGGAGGATGGCTGTAGGGTCATGTGCCTAAGCTCTAACAACGTTTAGGTAGGTGGCAACGTGACATCCACATGAATGCCAGCAACCAAGGTTTCCAGGCAATGTAACAAGAAGATCAATGTTAATCTCTTTACCTGTTGGTGGTTTAAATGTTGTGACAGATCAGTGTAGTTGGTAAATGGTCACTTAACCGGTGACTTTGCCCACCTTGTTTGATTTGCTGTCACCATTGCCCCACATAGGGTTAAAAAAATATTTTTCTTTTGAAGTTTTGCATTTAGTCACTGGCGTCTGGCACTCTGTTTATAGCGACAAAGAGAGTTTCGATACTGCTGTATCACTCAGTAGAGAATTGTAATACTAGGCTTCAAAACATTTACTCTCTTTGTACAGCTTGCTGTCAGTGCAGAGGTATACAGATGTCATTTGACTGATTGGCAGACAACAGCTGACTTTGGTTTTTTAGTGATCTTAAATAATCACTTTTGCACCATTTACGTCATTCACATCTATAAGCTTTTAAAATAGCAGCCTTCTTTTTTTTTTTTTTACCTGAGTGCGTATGGCCCGAGGCGTGTTTGTATTTAAGGCAGGTCAAGTTATCCAAGAGGACATGATGAAGAAAGGTGCACAGCCTAAGGTGCAGCACAGGGTATAATCTTGTGTATCCATGCTTGTGTTGTTGTGTAGATCCTCTCTGTGAAGGCGTAATTAGTGCTGGAGGAGAGCAGGAAAAGAAGAGGGGAAGGTAGAGGTGTGTGAGGTTCAGGGAGCTACTCTAATCGTCTTTGTCAACCTCCCGCCGTGGTGTCAAGTTTCATATCGGCTCTCTGCGGCCGCACCGAGGAGCAGGAGGGCCTCGGCGGGGTAGAGTTGGCTGACGGTGTGTGCCCACACTCCAAGACGCCTGAAAGAACTCGGGGCCCCGCGCTGCACACATGCATACACAAAAGCACAGCAACACGCGCACAAGCTCTGTCGCAACCAGCAACAGTGGCATGAACGTAAATGACTGTGGAGGTGAGCCAGTGAGTGGCGAGGGGCCACTCTGTGTGTGTTCTGTGGTTCTTTGTTCTCTCCGTCAAAGCCACTCAGAAAATCCGTTGCTCGCTCTGGGCCAGTCCTGTAAGCACAACATGTCACTGCTCTGCTAATTCAGCCCAGAATCAGAATCATTACTTGCCAAGTAGAATAATTATAGGGGAGTTTCACTTAGTGGCAACTCACAAAGAAACTTAGAGCCTTTACAGGATGTGTGGACCTCTGTGATTGTTAGATGCGGTGACCCAAACATTCATTCTGCATGTTTACCATCTTCTGTCTTTGCTAATAGGTAATAACATGTAAACATTGTGAAGTCAACATTACACCCGTGAGAAATGACCAGCGCATCGAGAAAATACATTGCTAGGTGTTGCAAAGCGGTGTGTAAATAGAGTTTGTTGACATTAGTGTATAGCCAGATTCATCACAGCTCAGCGGCAATCCTCAGGAGCATCTTTACCGAGCAAAGCCCCTTCCAAACACTCTTCATCTCCCTGCCTTACCGAGTGTTGACACAAATAGGCCCTGGAATGGGAATTCTGTGCCATTATGACCGAAGCATAGCCCTCTGTAACAAAACTAATGCGTAATTTCATCCAGGCAAATATTCATGAGAAAAAAATGGATCTCCAAGTTATTTTTTTCAAGCAATATATGTTGAAAATGGACATGAATACTGATATGGAGTGAGCGATTGTGTGCGTAGAATTCTTCAATTGATTGTGGAGGATTTGGGCAGCAGGATGTGGTGGAGACCAACCTGCTAGTAAGAGCTGCTAAAGCTGCATCAAGGACACTGTCTCTACAGACAGCAGTTATTGTATATAAAAGATAGATGCATTGTGACATCAGCCTTTTATTTGTGAACTGGTGTTTTGAATCCTCGAGTTTAAAATTAGGCTTTTGCCAAGTCTTTTGCAACCGAAAGTGGTAAGTGAGGGTGGATCGGACTGAGAAGTTTAGGACACTATGCAGGGTGATACGGAGGATCCTTGTCAATCACAAGGTATCCCAGCTCTAAAGCATACCCTGCTTGATTATCTGTTTTTAATATTATTTTTTTAAAATAAGACCATAATTTCCTAAATTAACATTATGCTGTTTTAAAAACAAGACTGTGAACTAGCAACTGAGGCCTTAAAATCATTAGGAAATTTAAACAAGGTAACAATCCAAGTGACAAACGGGGTCATTTTCTTCCAGACTTTATAGACTTAAAGACCGAAGTTTTTACTCAGAGGCTACAGCCATCGTTTTATACAGTCTCAGGCGTTTCCAAGTGCTGATGGCAGCCAACGCGACTTTCAGTGACTTTACCTTTAGTCCCGCCAGAGCAGGTTGAACCTTGTAACTTTCAGGGGCATCTGTTTTGTCTAGTTGGTTAAAGGACATCAATGGGCCACAAGTCAGTGTATTATTATGTAGTTGGGTGGTTTTGAAATACTTACTGATTTCCAGACTCTAACAAATACACAAGTTCATTTTCTTGCAGACAAGATCATTATATTTTTACATTATATTATCTTCTTTTGCTAATCTACCTGTCACATGTTTCAGGGACGATGACGACATCAATGATGTGGCCTCCATGGCCGGGGTGAATCTGAACGAAGAAAGCGCAAGAATACTCGCCACCAATTCAGAGTTAGTGGGAACGCAGATCCGCTCATGTAAAGATGAGGCCTTTCTCCATCCGGGGCTGCTACATCGACGAATTCTAGAAACAGGTGAGACACTTTTACATCACCTACCATGAAGTTTGGCAATGTTGTGACTCAGAAATGTTGAACTCTTAACACCTACAGTGAAGGGATCTGATTGGCTGTGTCAAGGTAAGGGTGCATGTTTGAGATGGAAGTGGATTCTTCCATGACAACATCCATCCATAGCGCATGAGAGGTTGCTGAATGGTTTGATGAAAATGCTGTGAATCATATGCTCTGGCCTTCACAGTCACAAGATCTCAACCCAATTGAACACAGATGGGAGATTTTGGAGCAGCGTCTCAGTCAGCGCTCTCTGCCACCATCATGAAAACACCAAATAAGTGAATGTCTTTTGGAAGAATAGTGTTCATTCCTCC
Source organism: Stegastes partitus (assembly GCF_000690725.1). Classification (NCBI taxonomy): domain Eukaryota; kingdom Metazoa; phylum Chordata; class Actinopteri; family Pomacentridae; genus Stegastes; species Stegastes partitus. The sequence goes on along the minus strand of NW_007578952.1, from coordinate 101,472 downwards.
AGTAGAGTTTAGAGACCTGTAGAATCAACGCCAAGGTGGACTAAAGCTGTTCTGGTGACATGTCTTTGCCCAACACCTTACTAAGACACTGTATGTTGGTTTTTCCTTTAATTTGTCACTTGTCTGTGGAATCAACATTCCAGTGGTTGCTAATGCAGCAGGAAAAATCCCCCTTGCTGTTGCAGTGATGAAATCGCTATCTGTTGTCTTTTGTGTTAGCAGCATGTTGTTTCTGTATTTATTGTGTCATCACTAAAGACAGTTTTGATTTTCTCTCCTTCAGTGGTTCAGACTGAGCCTTTTCTTGTTTGGCCTTGCTTTAAATTTGATACACTTAACAATTCTTTCACCTCCTTTAATGAATTCTACAGTGGCTGTCTGAACTCACTGGACCCCAGGCACACGCATAAATACTTTATGGGTTTGTCTTTTGAAGGCTGGCTGTCAGATTGTCCTCTGGACTAAAGGAACAGAGTTTAGAGGAATGAAACTTGACAGTGAAATTTTGATTCCTTCTCTCTTTTTAGTGGATCCTGACACTCTGATAGCACACAGTATTGCATGTGCTAATCGATACAGGCGGAGAGGTCTTGGTTTGTTTGCAGTATCACATGAGAGTGATAGTGTCTTCATTACCTCTTTGCTAGCGGCAGTCAATTTCATTGCTTGAAATATACTTAAGGCTCTTGCTGCATAGTGAAACCTGTGAAAACGTATAATGAGCGTTATTACTCAAAATAAAACTGTGCCTAGCATCTTGCTCCTGTGCATTAGATCAAAAAACACACAGCGTAATTCCACGTGACGGGGAGTCTAGCGCCCTCATCTTGTTTTATCTCAATTAAAGTATCTTTAGTGTTGCATGGAGGCCTGCAGGTCATGGTTCGTTACGTGGACTCTTGGCATGGTTGTTATCCCGTCACCTAGGGCTACAGGGGTTGTTTAAAAATATAAATCTTTCCTTAGGGGGGGCACACAGCATGATACAGGGCAGGAGACTAGGGCGCCCCCTGCTGGGGAAGTGGCACTTCTGCAGCTTTGTTGTGTCAGTGATTGGCCTTTCCACACTCGCAGCTGACAGCAGTCCGAGGGAGGCTCCCCCGGCCTGCCAGCTCCACTCAATCAGAAGGCTCGGCTGCTCCTCTTTACTGTACAAAGCACCAACTATGACTCTGGTCCCATTTACCGTTGAGCATCCCGCTATAACTTTCCTGTGACCTTTCCTGTCCTGCGCTTGCCCCCCACAAAAACATGGGTTCCAGCTTCTTCCTTTTCTTTGCTACTTCTTAATTTTCAAATCAATGCCCTAATTCCCTCTTTTGCTCCCCATCTCTGTTTCTTTAATTCTTTTTATCTTTTTCATTTTCCGCTTTATGTCTCCCCTCCTCTTTTCTCCTCTCTTATTTATCCCCTGCAAACAAACACTTGTGCCGCCCTTCTCTCCCAAACCTCTCTCACCCTCCCTTCATAACTCTCCAGGCTTGTCCTTGAGCTTGGGGGGGAGAGAGAAGGGGGACTGCAAAGCTGCAGAGCAGCACTCCACCCCCCATCTTAGGAACCAGAACACAGGCACAGCTGGAGTTCTTTAGAAAAGCTCCTCAAAGTAATGATAGTCCACTGGTACCTTGGTCCACACACACACGCACACACACACATACACACACACACATACATACATGCATGCATACGGCTTTATTGTATATACTTGCACATGTGCAGAGACACAAGAAGACATACAAGACATGGATACACAAGGAAAATACGAGTATATTAAAATGTGCATCCATGCATGGAATTTTACTTCATCTGTCTCACATATATCTTGACAATTTAATAGCTAAAGGGAAATAATAGCATTGACAAGAAAATTGTTTTATTCTTTTTCATTTGCATTTGCATGAGTTTTTAAGCAGGATTTCCTGTTGGATGTACATAATTCCTAATACAGCAATCACATCATGTCAGTTTTCACCATGAAGCAGCTATAACATGATACTGTGCAAAAAACGGGTCGACACAGGCATGTCAGCCTTTTACCCAAAGGACATGAGCTTCAGTATCTCTATATTGCCATCAGAAGGACGGGTGTACTGTTTAACCATTAAACAGTGATTTCTAATCTGTGCACAATGGCATATTTTACTGATCTTCTAATTAGTGGGGGTCTGCTTAAGATACGTTACCAACCCTATTCAATTCAATTTTATTTATATAGCACAAATTCACATCTCTCAGCACTTGACATAATAAAGAACAGACATTATGAATTTTGAACAGAGAACCCAACAATTCAGAGTTGCCTTTGGATTCCCTAAGCAGTCAGCAGCGGTGGGAATGAACAAAAAAAAACAAAAAAAAAACAAAACAAAAATAAAACTAACAAACAGGGAGGGGGGAAAAAAACTGCGACAGAACCAGGCTCAGGGAAGGCGGCCCTCTGCCTCGACCGGTTTGGGTAAGAGTGGGTATGGGGGGGTGGAGCTAGCAGAAGGGGTTGCAGTGGGGATAAAAGTTTTTTATTCTGTTTTTTTTCTTGTCTAGCATGTTAGCTTTAGGACATTACAGTCCTGGAATGTGGTTCTCCTGGTAGACTTGGCTTTTCAACACTGATATTAGCTGCCTGAGATATTTTACAGGAAACTATCACTGCAGCAACTGCTACCATTAAATTATCCATCCATCCATCCATCCATTATCTATACACATCCTCACTAGGGTTGCGGGGGGCTGGAGCCTATCCCAGCCGACTTAGGGTGAAGGCAGGGGACACCCTGGACAGGTCACCAGTCTGTCGCAGGGCTACACTTAGAGACAACCAAGCACACTCACATTCACAACTACAGACAGTTTAGAATCACCAATTAGCCTCAACATGTTTTTGGACTGTGGGAGGAAGCCGGAGAACCCGGAGAGAACCCACGCTGCACAGGGAGAACATGCAAACTCTACGCAGAAAGATCCCGGGTGTCCTCATCGGGACGTGAACTAGCGACCTTCTTGCTGCGAGGCAACGGAACTAACCACCGTGCCACCTTGCAGCCCCCATTAAATTATCATTTTTTTTAAAAAGAATTTAACAATCATTTAGTATTTATTCATCATCAGATTGTTGTATGGCTGTCATAGTTGGCATGTCTTAAATGTTGCATGGATGTTATAAAATTGTGTCTAAAAAACTTCGATTGAAGGACAAACCGCTCACTCAACAAACTTTCAAGAGAAGCAAATCATCAAGGGATCATTATACTTCGCTGAAAAGATCTACATGTGTTTTGTCGATCACTGAAAGGCATATGACTGTATTCAGCACCTTGGCTTTGGGACTACAAAAGCTTCTGGAGCTGCTTTTGTGAGTCAAAGTCCTGTGTTTTATTCTTGGCAGCACATCAAGCACATTTAAAATGGGTGTGTATGGTAACAAGGATATGACTCGACGCGAAGGCATCTCTGCCGTTTGAGAATGGAGGCATCTTTATGACTTTATAAGGCCTTGACTCCCGATGTGCAGCGGAGAAGATCTGAGCTGAGGTTTTCACGCTCAGTAGGGAGTGAAGATCGGCACCTGCAAATCTGAGGTCACGGTGGTCTCCCAGAAAAGGTGGATTTCGCAAACCAAGGGAACAAAAGCGGCTGCCTCAGTGGAATTTACGTATGTTAAGGTCAGCAGATGGTGACAGTTATGTCAAAAGTGGCAATGAAAACAACTCAGCGGATTTTGAGAGGAATGAATCACCTGGTTGCAGGTGTTATAGATATAAACTAGTCCAAATGAGCTGTTCAGGGCCTTTTCCATGTTCACTGCCAGCTACATTTCTGGGGGACTCTTGTTGCTATGGATACCAGTCAGTTCTATACTAAATAAATATTCAAGCTACCAGCCCTTAATTCAGATTGAGTTTCACCATGTGGTTTCTTTATGTCTGGTGTGTTCTAAATGATTAGCAGACATCTGTCGCATGGCCACTTGGGGCAGCAGAAACAAGCTGTGACCATAATATTGACATTTACATTGACCTTCTAAAGATTTCCCGTCCTTTAGTGGAGCTACGGAACTGTTTTTCTGCATTTTTCTTACGTAAGGATGCTCATACAGGTGGTGGTGATGTGTCAAGATACACAGCATGATTTAATACAGACAAGAAAGATGAAGACTATGAGCACGTAAACACTGAAGTAAAGAATACTGGATAAAATGAAAGCATTTGGTGTGAACCCTCATTGCTTGTAAAACCAAAAAATCCCAAATTCTCCCAGGCTCAGTGCCACTGTTGTGTGGATTTAGTGTCATTGTCTTCTGCCTCTTCATGTAATCCCAGACTGACTCCATGAGTTTGCAATCAGGGCTCTGCGGGGGCCAGACCATCTGTTTCAGGCCTTCTTGTTCTTCTTGTCTTCTTCCTGATAGTGCTGTGTGTTTGTTTTCTGCACACTGAATTTCAAACACATACCTGATGGTATAGCGTGATAAGTAACATTGCTGGCTCTGAATCTTTTGCTCTTTTTTATCTCTGTTTTTGGTCCCTACCAACAAATTATTGAATTTTTAGCTGTGTAATGCTTCATTGTGTTCTCCGTCTGTCTGCTGTTTGGTGCTGAGCAGGTAGTGAGCTGCTTTCAGAGGACGTGGTATGCGCTGCGCTCAGCCGGGTTTCAGTGCACAGCTCCTGGGAGTCAGGGGTTAGAAAAATAGTTGGAGTTTTCAAAACTTCCAGCATGATGACATCACCATCCTCTAAAGTGGGAAGCTTTCAGTTTGTTGCAAACACTTCAACACTGAAGATGAACTTGTCCCGTGCTAAGTAGCTAGCGTTAGTATGAAAACTTACCTCCCCGAGTCTCAACACAACCGCAAAGTTGTGTCATATAATTAGGGAAATTCAGATGAGTGCAGCACCAGCTTTTACATATTAGGGGTTGACTGATGTTTTTTTTCAGAGCAGATATTGACCCCATTATTAGGAATCAAGGAGGCTGATAGTCGACATTTGGAAGGATATACATTTGCAGTGAAAATTAAAATCTTGACAACAGCAAAAACTCCAGTCTCAAAAATTAAATTGAAATTCCTTTGTTGTTTTTAAAAACAAAAAACAAAAGCTTTTTCATATTTTTACGTAAAAGATAGCTTTTCCAAATGTTTCAGTGTTGATAGACTAATACCCCTGAATTGCTCGAGAGTATTGGCTGCATGAGAGCCAAAGTACCACACTTTTATATCATTAATTTAACCAGGAATTGGTAAAAAACAAAAGCTTTACAGGCAATTGGGTAAAGGCTGAATATGGTATCCAGTAATTCACCAAGCTGGTTATATGTAGTAACCTTTTAACACAATGAAAATCAATTCTAAAAGAGAAAAATACGGCAGGACAGGTTTCAAAGTGTTTGTATACAATTTCGAAGGACAAATGTAACGTCTGTGGTGGGAAATTTGCACGCATAACCTACTTTACAGCAAACTTTTATTTCATCACGTCATTATGGGCCAAAGTCGCGACAAATTCTAACGTGATTCGATAATGACACCAGAGGAAAAATCAGATTTCACCAACTTGTGAATAAAAAGAGAGATATTTCACTGGACAAACAGCTTTAAATGGTACATTCCAGGAATACTAATGTCTGTGTCACCATAAATATATGTACCATATCTCATTCTAATCCATATGAATGTTGAGATTTTTCAGCCTGGACCAAACTCACCATTGTTTCCATCCACAGAGTCGTGTCACTAGTGCAACCACAAACGCCAATTAGTGCACAGTTGGAGATATTACAACCTTTGGTGTATTTAATTTCTGTTATCTTTACTGCCATTCTAGTAGGAATTAAACAAAAATATTAAAGCCGTGCAGATCATTAGTCTGTTCCTAGCTGTTTTACATGCGTTTCCTAGGTGAAGAATAATGACTTGTATCGGTACAAGCTGAAAAATGTGTTTTGCTCTCTCTGTAGCTAAGTCTCTTAAACTTTTTCTGAAATATTAATGTCCCTGAAAGATCGTGTTTTTTAGGGAGCAGAAGCCTATTAGCGTTTTTCTTTGACCTTGTGACATTGCCACATGTATTGCCACTGTAATTATAAGGCTAACAGGGCTCCCTCCATCCGTTTCAAAGCTGGAGCGGGTGAGGAGTGTATGTATTGTTCAGCTGATTTAAATAATTGGTGTGGTTTACTTAAAAGGGTGCCAGAGAGAAAATTATGTTAATGGAATAATTTAAAAGGAAGTTGGAAACAGATAGTAACCCTACCAAAGTCTGTCCTCCTCTCTTTTGTTATGACTTCAGATGAGTTTTGCTCCGAGGAAACTAAATTATCCTTCTACGAAAAGAGATGGTCAATGTCGTTTACACACTTGAAGGAGCTTAGCTAGTAAAACCACTCTGGAATTTGCACTAAGACTGTGAAACAAATTAACTTTTCTGTGTGATGAGTCCTCTTTCTGGGAGTTAATTGCACATACTAATCCAGACAGTTCTTCTGCGTGAATGTGTGTGAGTACAGTAGGTGTGGATGTGGTGTTCCAGTGCAAGTACTGATTGGAGATCGGGGTCTTCTGTTGATGTGTTTTTATGAGTTGTCTCTGAAAATACTTCCTACCTGCTTAGCTGTTGCTTTTCTCAAAATGCCAAACTGCAGAAGCATTTTTAAGTGATGACAAAACAATGACTTTCAACCGGCTTGTTCTTGTAGTAAATCAAATGTGAAAGCGGAGAATAAATTACAGAAGTCCCTGTTGGGAAAGTGCGAGATTATGAATAAGGTGAATCAGAAATCGGGGCTTAATTATGAGAGGTAGAAGTACTGCCTGTACCTGCTGTGTGAAAAAGAGGATTTGTTTGACACTGACGTTGTTAAAGTTTGTTCTAAACATGTGTGTATTTATCCTTCACAGCTAAGAAGTTTGGTGTTACGGAGGTCCCCATGGAGGCAGTGACATTCATCTCACACGCCGCGCAGTCACGACTTCGGACTGTGGTAGAAAAAGTTTCTACGATCGCACAGCATCGACTGGACTCCTGTAAGGTAGGAGGAATGCACATATACATCCACACTAGGGCTGCAACTACTAATTATTTTAACTGCTGAGTAACCTGTCAGTTCAGTAGTTGTTTGGCCTATAAAAAATGTTAAAAATGGTAAAAAAAAAAACTGTTTAATCGGTGTTTCTCAAAGCCCAAGATGGCTCCAATGTTTTGTTTAGTGCACAACCTAGAAGTATTCATTTTACTGCCATAGAGGAGTAAAGGAACTGTAATTAGAGGATTTCACTTTTTTTCTTTAAAAATGATTTAAACCAATGAATTGATTATTAAAGCAGTTGACAATAACACACACACACACACACACACACACAAACCGCAGAGATGTCCTGAGCTGACCGCGTCGCTGTTAAAGTCAATGCATTGTTTCTAAGTGTTATGCGTTAATCCACTCTGCTTCAGCTTTCAAATTCCCAGCTGCACTTTCTAAAGCCACTTAGCCTGTTAGCTCATATAGAGCAGACAGTCACAGAGCAGGGTTGGCACTTTTTATTTATAATTTAAGTACCGTCTCCATGTGGGAAAAAAATTGAATATTCAATCTGTAATAATCCTGCAGAGGGCGTTCCTAAAATGCACTGTTTATCTCTTTGCTTTGTTCCGATAGCTTTTGAGTGACTTCAGTGAGGCATCACGAATGAGCACTACATGGTCAGGCCACATTTCATCTGCTGAGACTTACATCTATGCTCAGGCAGAGGGCACATGGGCAGGATCAAATCATGAGCAGGTTTTAAACATGAACTATGAGCGCTAGCGGACTAAGAACAGCAATGCATATGGTAAACATTAAATGACTTTACATTAAATTCTGTGTCCTTACCCTCAGTTAATGCCCTTGCACTCTCTGCAGCCAGTCATAATCCTCTTTTCACTGTTGCTTGTATTATTTTCCCATGCAACAAGATTAACAAGAATATAAACAGTCAGTAATTCCTGGATGAGTGGCTATTTCCCACTCTTCTCTCAAACCGGATGGACCTTTAAAAGTCACACTGCATGCCTGCTTATGAAGCAAACAAGCCGAGGTCCAGTTGCAAAATTTGGCTCCTGGTTCCGCATTAAAAAGAACGAGAAACAAAATCTAGTGCGACTACAGCCGCATTGTACCATCGACCACACGGGTTCCATTCAAAATAACAAAGCATGTTACTGTAAATTTCAGGCCGAGTTTATTTAGACTTGATTGGATGATATAAAACTTCTGTAATTACTAACTTTCGCAAAGCAAAATACCACCAACATGAGTTAACCCTCTGGCTTTGTTCAACCTCGACATGCACTCAGTTTGTTCGTGGCCATTTTTTGCTAAGTCTGTAAATTTTTAGAGTTTTTAAAAATGTTTTTTGCTACTTTTACTGCATAACGTTTTTAACTAACATCAGTTCTTATCATTCATATAAAATATTCATTCCTTTTTAATTTTTTAACCCTTCAAATGCCAGTTTGTTTGCGCTTGTTGCAACACAACCTCAAAAATGACCAGTGTCTATATTCCCTGTGCCACTGTTTTTTCTTGTTATATTAAAAGAACAGCAACACTGATTATTATTCGTTCTTATTTTTAAGCAGAGGGAGCAAAGTAGATAAAATTCCCACTCAGCGTGTTCGTGGCCAAAAATGGCCACCTCCTGTTTGCATTCCAAAATGCTTTAAAATGAATTTATATTAAAACATTTTTTAAAAAGTCCTGGAAAACTGTTCATGTTGTTTTACATTATATATGAGATGATAAATGGGCCAGAAGAATTGCGACATTTTGATGAACTAGGAGGATTCAATAGGATTTATTTTTTTAATCAATAAACAGTAACACAATTATTAAATGCTAATGACACTCATCCTTGCATGCAGCCGGTGCCACTGTTTGTCAAATGTCATCATTAGAAACATTAAATCTGCCACGGAATTGACAGGAGCAGACAGTGTTCTATGGGCCCAAGTGAACTGGATCATGTTGTGTAGAAGAAGTGTGGCACGAACCCGAGCATGTGTTAAAAAATACAGTAAAAACTGGTTCAAAACTCTGACGGGATTTTCAAAGTTTAAGACCAAAACTTCATCAGGACATTACAATACTCATGATGCATGATGGCATTTTTTTTCCTCTTACACATAACTCACAAATAAAAAATGCAGGCGTACGACTAAAATAAACACAAACACTGTAAGATGTACGAGTTGCTACAGACCACCAGAACTCCAACTTTTCAGTCCGTCAGTCAAAACTTTAGGTATGAAAGAATCCCAAGTGCCTGCCTGTGCACACCTGCCTGCTTTACTCTTTATTGGTGACTCCACCTCTCGTAGTCGTCGAATGTAACCATATAACCGCATTTAATTGGTATACAATAAAGCACAAAGCCACCTCCACTACAAGGCTAAACCTTTTGCATTGTTGTGAGAACTGGGGGGAAACTTTGAAAACGTGTTTTTCTTGATGCCAAGACGGGAGGATGAGGAGGGAGGGAGGGAGGAAGAGCAGTGCTACAGCTGTCCCCATCTTGTTTTCTTCTTCTTCTTCCAATTCCTTCGTTTCCTTTTTTGTGGTTTTGTAAATGAGGTGTGTGTGAGGGAGGCACGAAGCTCTGTGAAGCCACTCTGTTGACATCAGCGAAAAGAAAAAGAGAGAGAGTGAGAGAGAGAGTGAGAGAGAGAAGAGACCAAAAGACAAAGCGGCCTTAAAGAGCAGCCGGGCTTCGGCAGGAGCGGCGGCAGCAGCTACGGCAAGAGTGCAGGCTCAGCGCTGCAACAAAGAGGAGGGAGGCTGGATGAGAGAGAGAGGGAGGAAAGGGGAGGAGGGGGGTTGCCGGTGATGAGCCTCCTCTGATGTGTCTTTGTGCTCGGTGCCACTCAGCTTCACTCATCCACTCACACACACACACACACACACACACACACACACACAAACCTGACACACAGAAAAGTGATATAGAAATCAAGAGGCGCACGAGAGACGTACAGTCGCGCACACAAACATGAGAAATAAGCAATTATCCTATTAACTTTTGATGACCTACAAAAGTTGTTTTTTTTACGCTTCCCATTTCCCAAGCGGGACGTGATGCGACAAAGCGAAGCGAGGTCTGTAAATAGAAAAAAAAAGTTAATGTGTTGAAGTGTGTTGAGACTGGTGGAGCTCCAGCTGTGCTGCGTCTTAAAAGTTTGGATTCATGGTTTCACCAAATGTGCAGTAAATGTGGGCGGTGATTTTGTGTGTATGAGCAGGGCAACTACTGATCTATTGATTGTAATGATAGGTTTTAATAGTGGTGGTAGTCTGTTGTGCTTTTGTTGTATGAGAACTATCTTAGTTTATTATGTCTTTTCAACATTACAGTCATGTTCAATTAAGATCAATTAAGTAGTTTATAAATATTGCTATTTCTTTTTACAAATTTCTAGTTTCAGCATGTTATTAACTCTTATAGCAACATTTTTGCGCCCCAGAAAACTTAAAACCCAGTTATCACTACCTGCATAAAGCTGACACATGCAATTAATAACAAGCTGATGAATGTACTGGAACACTGAGCAGGTGAATAGCCAGAAATCATTAGAGACCAAAAAAAAAGAACTAAAAGGAAAGTAAGTATTCACCTGTGAGTTGAATATCTTTTGGTTTTCGACTGTTGGCTGTGCAAAAGAAGTAACTTCAAGACATATTAAGCGTTTTTGATGTGCAGTAATCACAGTTTTCAGGCTTAAATTACACTAAATGAATCTGTTCCAGGATCGAGGCTAGTGGGTTACTGAGATGGAGGTTCAGCAGAAGCAGCACCAAAGCTTTGGAGCAGAATTCACTCGTTTAATCGACACTTTTAAGAAAAATCTGTTCTTGTTTTCAGTGGCTTGTGTTGCTCTTAATGCTCTTTATATTTTACTATTTGGATTTTATTTTAAAATTAGATCTTAAAAGTTGTTATACTATTTTTTAAGGTGTTTAATATTTTATCTAGTTTTACAAATGGACTTTTCCTCTTTTCTGTCTTGTGTTGTGCACATATTTTTGTCCTACAACATGTGCAGCATTTAGAACAACTTGTCGGTTTAAATTGCGCTTTATAAATACATCTGATTTAATTTGAAAAAAACAAAATCAGGTAAAAGAACTGCTTACACATTTAATATTCCTACTTTTTTGAGTGTCTTTAGTCTGTGATCTTCTCATTTTTGTCACTGATATAAAAAAAAATCACTCAGATGTAATTTTTCTTCAGATTTTGAGATGTGTCTTCATGTATGTATAAACCGCCGTGAAGTTCGGCCAACGCCTCAGAAGCAGCCACTGATAGGGACTCGGAGCTTTGTTCTGCTGTTACGGTTGCAGTAATTTTCTCTCTATCTGTTTGTCAGGACGACGAGTGCTACGAGCAATCCGCAGACGTTCGCTCTCAGCTTCGCTTCTTCGAGCAGCTGGAGAGAATCGAGAAGCAGAGGAAGGACGAGCAGGAGAGAGAGATCCTTTTGAAAGCCGCTAAAGTAAGTTACTGTCACCTCACCATCCTGCTATGTGCGGGTGTGTGTGTGTGTGTGAAAGTTGTTATGTCCCCATGCAACAGTGTGGTGCTTGTGTACTGGTGTATGTGTGTGTGTGTGTGCATGTTGCTCTTGTGCAGGCCCTGACAGATGAATTAGAGTGTGACACCAGTGGATGAAGTGACCTCCCTGTGTCCTCCCAGGCTCCTGGCCCCAGGGCTCCTCTGTCCTGGCTCTTCCTCCCCGGACACAGCGAGGAGGGGGAGGAGGGGAGGGGGCGACGCCGTACACTACGCAACCCTCATGCAGCATGCAGCCAAATCACACACTCACATGTGCAACCTGCAAAACATCCCTCTATCACAAGCGCTGACAGCTCAGGTGAAACTGCATCAGTTTAAGGAAAAAAACAAAAAAGTATGGATTTGTTAGAATGTCAGATCAGGTCAGTCGATCTATCAGCGTATCTTGCTTTTACAGATGTTTTTGTAAACATCTAGTGTCAAATCGGCTTTTGTCAGGATAAAAAAAGTTCTGCCTTTTTTCCAGTTTGTTTGGAATTAATAGCATTAGTGACTTATTTGCTCTCTATCAGTAGAAATTCCCAGGAAAAAGGCTATAAACTGGCTGCACTGCTGAATTGACAGGTGGTCTGGAGAAACAAATGTACTACAATCTGCAATTGTCATAGAATACAACTTTAAGCAACAAGAATTCTGCCTTTTTTTTTTTTTCAAAACACTACAAACCTAAGGCAAAATAAATAAAAAAAAACTGACAAAAAATCTTAAAAGGTGTGTAGGTGCAAGGCTATTTAGACGCCAACAAAATAAGCCAGAACAATGACTCCAAGCCACTTGTTTGTTTTTTTTTAGAAAGTATTTTCAATCCCTGGTGGATCTTCCTCTGGTCAGAAATTGCATTTGACCTGTGCGGGCCAAATCAGTGTGAAGGCGTTACTTTTCTCAAATCTGAAAAAAATAATCAGTGAATCAACAGATGCCTCTTTTTGCACAAGTTGTTTGCTTCTAGTCCATTTTAAGATTTTCACAGTAAAAGCTTCTAAATATGTAGTTCTGACACACTGTGATGGGTTTTTAGGAATTTAATCAATCACCAGCGAGGGGCTCTAACTGGTAAACAAATCACTTCAAACACAACAGCAGAGGCTCCATCTAATAATCAACAACCCTTAAAAATCATGTTGGTTTGTTTTTGTGCCTCCTTGGCAAATACTCTCTATTGTTGTCGATGCTGTCAGCTGATTGTATGAGGTTCTGTTTGAGTCAAATAACACTGAAGTTTAAGTGAGATGTGTATTAGAAGGTTCACTAGCTGATGTATGAATGTACAGTGGTTGAAAATGTTTATACATTCAGATTTGCAGCTCACTCATAACATCTGTGTGACTACAAATATAATTTAATGGCATAAACTACAACAAACTGTCAGAACTGGTGAGCAGTCCTTTAGGTAATAAGTATGTCTCCTTATTACAGTATGTAAGTTACATTTTGTCCTTTGAAAAGACTTTAAATTGTTCCTGAGTGAATGTTTCTTTAATGCAGTTGATATATTGATCTGGAGCTCATCGTGACACAAGAACAAGAATACCTGCACTTACGTTAAATAAGCATTAAACCGACTTATTTCCAGCAAGGTTCCAGTAGCAGTGACACCTGTCCAGTTTTCTGATCTCAGCTGTCTGCGCGTAAAGATATTTGTCTCAGTGAAATAAGGTCTTCAAATTTAGAAAGATCACCGCTGACCAAAAAAAAGAGAGAGAGAATCTTTTGCAAATGAAAATGCCCCGCAGTGCAACATTAGCAGAAAGCTAGGTTAATTTAATTAATTTTGAATGGAGCCAATGTCCCACAGTAAAGATTCTCATTGCAGCACACCTCACTGTCTTAATTGCATTATTACGCTCCAGTCCTGCCATGCAGGATATTAGAAAATCCTCTGGTTGATGAACACTGGCCACCAAACCTCATGACCTGTCTGTTTTTTCCTTTAGGAGCAACCTGCTGTTCGGTTGTGAAAAAAGACCCTGCCTCAGCAGGAAACAACTCTCTAAAGTGTGTTGTTTAAAGCAGCTTTTAGATCCTCTTTGTCAGTTCTCTGTTCTACTTGGTTGAACACTCTAATCATTTTTTTTTTTTTTTTTTTTTTTACTGTGGAAAGCTCGCTTTATTAACAGGATTAGTGAAGAACTTTAGCAAATGTAGCCAAGTTCTTGTTGGAAGGGCGTACCTTGGGGCTATTTGGATTGCATGAGCCTCGTTGAGGAAAGTTTGACTTCACCTCAGAGCCATGTCTGTGGCTTTTTGGCTCCTGTTGCCATGGCGTTTCAGTTCAAGGAGAAGTTTGGAAAACAACTCTTTGCCTAATGACTGTACGATATAGTACACAGACGGTGCCTGATAACACACCAGTAGTTTTCCTACTATTTAATCATGTACGCTGTATCTCACATCTTTTCCCATGCTATTGTATAGGCACAAACATTGCTAATGCTGCTTTGTAATCTGCAGACACTGTAACCGGCCGATTTAAGGCAACAGCAGGAGAAATCCATCCTAAAACACTTAAACACTGTTAGAAAATGAGTGATGGTCTAACCTGATTTTGGTTTCGATTTTTCTCACTTTAAGTGATGCACTTTAAATGTCATGTTTTTAACTCAGTTCTCTCAAATCTGAGAGGGTTTTTTTCTCGTTGTTCACACCATTTCAGGTTCAGCCATCATTTGGGAAAAAATCCATCACTGAATATGTTAAAGCTCTCAATGCTGCATAATGTTATGCAGTCAGAAGACACATTGCATAATATGTTTTTTTTACGCTTACAATTTCATTAAAAAAAGAGACAAATATTTAAGGTGATGCTTCGTATTGTAGATCGGTTTGTAGATATTCATTTCGTCCAATTTCTGTAAAGGAAATAAAAATCAGCATTTTAATAAATATATTTATCAGTGATTACTGCAGGAGGAATAGCAAGTTTCACCCACCGGGCTTAATATTTGGGAGAATATATTGACAGAATATTCAATATCAAGTTAACTTTCCACATACAACCCACAGCTTAATGAAACAAGAACAACCCTCTGGTGGTTTTCATAAGTAATTCTGGGCAAAGTTAGAGACTAGTGCAGGTAAAAAAAGACACAAAAAAAACACCATCAAGTTGCAACATCACAAACACTCCTGGAACACATCCACTGTCACACACTGATGTACTGTACAACACTGTATTATTTAAGTACAGTACACACATTACGCCTCACCCAACACAGCTTGTCAGCATCTCGTGTCCAGTCCTGTTCTCCCCTTCTCCCCTCTGTTCTCTCCTGTAAGTGGGGAAACCAGGGCAGCTGACAGAGGAGATGTAAAGCATGCCAGTGGCACCGCTGCCCTTTGTAAACAGTCCATCTGTACCTACCCCTCCCACTCCTCCGCCCCGCCACCTCCCTCCCTGCCTGCCTCTTTCCTGCTCGAGCGCCCGCTAATTTGACCTCTTGAATAAGAAACCCGCCAAAATAATCCCTTCCACCCCCGTCTCCTCTGCTCCTTCCTTCGCAGCGAGCCCTCCCCTCCGCTGTGCCGGCCATTTAAAATATGACTCAAGTCTTGAGGGATGCTCTGGCCGACTGGAGGGCAAACACATTAGTCTTAGTTGAGATACCGACCAGTACGTGAACTGCCTGATATATTTAAAGCCAATTAGCAATAAGGCTAGGAGGAGCAGCTCTACGTCCACGGGACGAAGGAGATGAGGAGAGGAAGGATGCTGAGGAGGGAGTGAGGTGTCCTGTGTTGGAGCGAGGCCCAAACCTGCTCTGAGTGATTTGGTATTGGATGTTAAAAAAATAAATAATTGATTTTTGGTTGCATGTTGTACAGACTTTATTATTATTTTATTGACAATTTCTTCGCATAATACACATTTTTCTAACGTGTCATTTAATTCATCAGTTCCATCATACTTCATTTTGGACCAATACCCTGAAATGACACTTGAACATTTGCCAGACAGTGAGTTGAAGACGCGTTTCAACAAAAAATATTAGCCCTGATCATGAGCCTGACCTAATTTTGGTTAATGCGGCAAGAATGAAAGTGTACAGATTATGTCTATATTCACAAACAACACTCGGTTAGTGTGTAGTACCATAATCTGCCTGTATCGCCTGCAGTGGTCAGCCGTACATGTACTGTTGGCTGTGTGGTGAAGGATTCCCAGGGACAAGTACATTCACCCAGATCTTAGCTGCTGATTAAAATAGAAGTGCTGTGTTGTTACGCCAGGGACACACACACACACACACACACACACACACACACACACACACACACACACACACACACTCACACACACAGCAACGGATGGCCACACTGGCTCACAGTGACACACAGACAGCCACTGCCACTGATAGTCACCAACATCCTTTCCCCTGCGTGTGTGTGTGTGTGTGTGTGTGTGTGTGTGTGTGTGTGTGTGTGTGTGTGTGTGTCTGTGTGTGCTGGCTCCTGCAGAATTTTTAATAACCTCTTTTGATTAGAATCCCCCTCCAGCGGCTTATTTAGGGCTGGATTTGGAGCGGGTTTAAAGGCCACTGCCCCCCGGGGGGCGCTCCATTGCACTTCTCTGAATTCAAATACGATGTCCTTGACACCTCTGTATCCTGTTCCCATTTTGCACTATTTTTGCTGCAGCAGCAACAGATGAGTAGCGAAGGGGGAGGTGGGCTCCTTAAACCAGCTGTTAACCTGTGTTTTTCCCCCCCTTTTACTCCACAGAGTCGCTCCAGGCAAGAGGACCCAGAGCAAGCTCGACTGAAACAGAAAGCTAAGGAGGTAAGCTGCTGCGGAGATCATTACCCTTGACATTTCCCCGACTCCAGCGTATTAATTTTTCATGCCTCACTACATATGTAATGCCATTTAAAGTCGGACTTAAAAAAGTTTGAGGAATTATTCGCGCCGATTGATGCCCGTGTGTGGAAAATGATTTTCTGCGCACCCTCCACTTCGCCCGCCCCTCTGCCTTTTTTTTTTTTCTCTTTTCTTCATCTATATCAGCCTCTTTATCTTGCACCAGTTTTGAATTTTGACTAACCACTGTTCACTGAGCCCTGCCTCTTTTTTTTTGGAGGGGGGAGATGGGCTATCAGGGGAAATGTATACATGGGATGACAGTCTTTGTAGGTTTATTCGCCATTCATTTTCTCTTCTCAGTCACTTTTTGTGCACTTTTGGCACATTCATTTTATATGGATTTCGGTGTCACATAAAAGTATGTTATCTCCCAACTTTCTTGGTGCCAAGCCACATTGTAGCTCAAAAGAATAATTCAAGAATAATGAGTCCATTGGCACAAATACATAGTTCAGTAAAAGCCTTAAAGCATATGTACCAATTCATTCTCCGTATTAACTTAACTGCTACAAAGGAGTAGGAAGACTTATTTCCTTTTCCAATAGGCCAAAGCACAACACTTAGCGTTGCAAACTGGGAAGTATTTCAACTGATATAGTGCACGTCTATTTGGAAGTGCAGCTCTATATCCTCTTTATAGAACGAATTCCCGGTGGAACTCAGAAAGTAGACCACTCGTCTTTTAGTGTTAGTTATTGTTGTTTACGCAAACGAAATTGTTCTTTCGCAGCGGAAGTTTGCGTTTGTTTTTCTTTTTCTTTCTTTTTCTTTTTTGTTTACGCCAGAACAAACTTCAGTGGGTGCTTTCAGTCCTTGGCTTGCTCGCAAGGATCAAGAGGACTGTGTGGAGCTTCCATAGCGCCGTCTGAGTAGGCAGGAGGATAAAACGAGCAGCATTCACCTGTTGTTGTTTTTGTTGATGTAGAACTTAAGGAGCAGATGTGGTTTGTTCTAAGTTGCCTACTCTTTTCTTAAAAAATAAAATAAAATAAAAAAAAGCCTCCGATGTACGCAGGTAAAGTTTACTAAGCACGTTTGCACTTTTCTCACTAATTTATCCTCGCGCAGTTCTACACTTTCCCACCCGACAGCTCCACTTTTAATATTACATTTAGGCGTGATTGTAAATGTCTTGTTCAAAGGCGACTCCTGCATTGTTGTCTGGCCAAAGAATCACATTTTTAGGATGCTTGTAGCCAGTCTGTGGCGTTGAACTTGTGACCTTCAAGTGACAAGTCGGCCCGGCCCTCCTCCGGCTCTGTCTTCTCTCTGCGTCTCTCCTGGACATTTCTTTCTAGCAACTGCGAGCCCTGCTGCAGTTTAGAACATTCGCACTAGATCTCAGCTTACCCATAAGCCCCACATATGCAAATGAAGCAGCGTAATAGGCAGCGCGATAGGTTTGCCCCAGGGGCCATGTGATCAAAGTGGATCTCCTCCCTGTTAAGTGGCAGTCCGCTTGTCATCTGGATACGGCCAGATTAGTGCCTCGTGAGGAGATGCTGCCGCGTGCACGTTTGCACATTTTCATTTTCATCTGGAATTTTAAGAAGGTGGTTTGGAAATTGTTACTTTATGTAATGCTTTCTCCCGCTAGATAGGGATGAAGAAGACTCTCCAACCTCCACCTCCCCCCCCCAACAACTCCCACATACACACACACACAAAACACCCCTCTTCCACCCTCCCTCACCTCTTTCTTTTTTGCTTAATGGCCGTCGTTTCTCAGCCCCCGTGCCTCTCCGGTTTTCATCACCTGACTGGCTCAAGGGGACAGAGCTGGCTGTTTGTGTCACTGCAGAGTCTGTCGGCAGCTCACACATCTGCGCAAATTTCATCAGGATAATGAGCCCGAGCTACTCTTCCAGGCGACGGGCAGAGGAGCCAGCCTCTCTTTAAGCCCCCCTTTTCCCCTGATCACGCACAGACACACACACACTCATACGCACACACACACACACAAAGCAACCACCACCACCAAACAATCATCATTTTGGAGAGATGGAATTACGCCGTGTTATATACTTGAACCAAGTGTCGGCGTGTAAATTGAGCTGGCGCATGATTTGTTTTTAAAAAGCCAGGTACAGTGTGATGTGGAACCGCTGTTGCAGACCTGAGTCTAGTCTGAATTCAGACCACCAGGTGTTTAAACCGTAACCGGCCAACGAGTGGGATGAATGGCGAAGCTCAGGTTGAATTTCATGTCCACACAGTTTTGTTTCCATGGTCTGAAATAACAGAAAATTTGAGTTTACAGCCTGTGCTACCTGTATGCTTTGGCCTTTGATTTAAATTAAGGAGAAATTACACAGAAAAGGGGACAAACCACAGGAAAAACTCCCTCAGTGGTTTTAGTAACTAAGGTATTTTTTTGTTTAAGAAAGACAAACAGCCTTTAGATCCGTGCAGACTGTGTAGTTGGTCTTTGAATGGTTCACTTTAAATCGCAAGCTTTGCTCAGAGGCTCTCTTTTAGCCTGGTAGAATAACAAAATTATTAGTTCTCACCATTTCGCGGTCCATAAATATTAATGACAATAAGAGCAGCTGAGTACGAATACAAAATAAAAGTTGAGATTAAATAGATTGTTCCTTTAGTTTTGTTACCTGAGTGAATACATTAGTAGAATCCGTCACCTTCTTAAATCCAAATGTCACCCCCTGAGCTCTCCTTTAGTGCAAGGATTTTCAAAGTCTGACACTCTGCGCTATAAAAGTATGCCAAATGAGCTATTAGCAGTTCCTGCAAAGCACACACGGATGCGCAGACACTTATTACTGGCTTACGAGATTTCAAGAAAAACATCTGAGGTAATGATATCCTGGGAAAGTGCAGGTCACACAAAATCACAAATGATGTGTGTTCAGATAGAGTTGCCTTTCAAGGATTCTTTATTGTCATACCAGGACACGTTTCCACACGACATGGCATGGAATTAGTACTCGGGTCTTGGTTGTACGCCAAAAGAAATAAATAGAGAGAAATAAGGAAAGTAAAAATAAAATTGAAGAAATAAGGGCAATTGCAAGCACTACAAAAACCAAATAAACAAGTGTTTACCAGCGATAAACAGATAAATAAATAGGTATGCGTGCAAAATGCGGTTGATTGGGTTTTAAGTTATACTATGCTGTTTTGACACTGGTAAAGAACATGAACTTTGACACCAGTTATATCAAGACATTATTACTTGTTCTTACTTCCCACCATGCACCTGTTCCTTTCACCTCACACAGTACGGTCCAATCGCAGTCCGCACCCGAAGGCCTAATCACCAAACCCTCTCAGACTTAACTAATGTCACATCTGTTGCGCTTGAGTGTCTGAGGGCTCAAGATGGTATAAAAAGTAGGAACGGCAGCACATGTTGTGAACAGCAAGTCGCCATTAAAAGAAATAAAATGTTGACTCGCGTTCATTCGCAGTTTGATCAGCTGCTCAGTCAGTCACACCCTCTTAGTGACATGACAGTGTTTATACATTTTATCAAACTACTACAAGTCAAGAAAACCAGCAATATCTGTAAATCTTATGCATTCGATTGACAAATGTGCAAAAAATAACCACAGCAGTGAGCAGCCAGTTAGTGTCACTGTCTGATAAACTTCCTATCAGATATCCTCCCTCTGCCGTCTATACTTGCTTTGTGTGGATTCTGTTGTACATCACCAGTGTTGCTACTAACTATCAGTAAGTCAACCCTTTACAGTTTGATGCTGGGACAGTCCAAAGCCTTAATGTGCTTTGTGGTAAAACCCCTCAAAGTCTATCTTTGTCTCACTTCAGTTTGAAAACTTCTCTGTAGACCAAAGCCTTCCTTCACTTGCAGTACAGAAAAGTGGAAATTGTAAAGGCAGGTTCTTGTGACATTTATCAAACACATTAACGCTCCCTAGTGGATAAACCTTTTCCATTTTTGAGCAACCTAGGAGCTGTCTGCTTGCACCGCCCTCGTGCCAAAATTCTAGCTTTACTCACAGAGTATCTCATATTATAACAGACACTTTGTTCTTAAGTTTACAGAGAGAAGATCTGTGCTTCTTAGGGATAAAATCTTTGTTTTTTAATGATTACAAAGTCTTTTCCACTAGACCTAACCTTAGGACAGACTTAACTAGGACCCAAGAACACCAACATCATCAGTACAGTGCTCTATCCAATAGTTTGTATTCTGGGTTGTAAGGAACATTGTAGGCTCTGGGTGTTCCTAGCAGGGCTGTAGGATTTTAGTTTTGTATATTGATGCAGCCGTGCCTCTAATTGTGTTTTTGTATTTGCACCAGCAACCGAAAATACAACCTTGTCACCAGCAGTGCAGGCTGGTCAGATAGTTGCTGGCAGAGGTTTTGCGTGAGAGATAGGCAGAGCGCCTCTGTTTCCCTCCATTCACTACCATTTGGCCAAAAGGTCAGATGGGCTATTTCAAAAATGCCCCCAGTGAAAATCAATGGGCAAATCGTGGAGCTCAGTTCCTGTTTGTTGTTGTTGTTGGTGGGTCTGTGTGTTCTGTCTGTTCCATCACTGAGGCAGGGGCCAGGCAATGCCTAATCATTGAGAGTGAGAGAATGAGAGAGAGAGAGAGAGAGAGAGAGAGGGAAGGAGACAGAGAGACAGAGACAAAGAGATGGAGAGAAAAGGAGACTGGGGGCAGGGGCAGAGGGGCAGTGCAGAGATAGAGAGGGAGTTAAGGCCAGTAGAGATACATCACGATGTCAGACACACAGACACACTGCAGCCACAGATTCATCATCGCAACCGCGTCTGCAGGCGCAACTGGACGCAGGAAACAAGTGAGCTGGGGAAGAGGAGTGGAGCGAGGACAGGAGAAGAGAGACGAGGGAAGAGGGGAAAGACAAATTGGCTTCTACGGCCGGCCAAAATCTCCCGTTGGAGTCTGTTCAGTTCCAAAGCAAACAATGTCATGCCGAGAACGCTCATATTTCTACTGTATGGCACAGTTCTCGAGGTCGCCGCAAACTGTTGCTCGAGCACCGCGCTGCACCCGTTCAGGCCCGACTACGCTAGAAACTGGACAGAACACAGTTACAAACTCACGTTGGGATGCAAATGGTTCTACAGCTGTGCAGCTACAGGTGTTTTTGGACAGTAACTGGTTACTGGTAGTACTGGAGGTACTGGTGGTACTGGAAGTGTGGGAACCAGTTGGGGTGGATAGTATCATGAGTGCACTAATGCTCTAAATGTATGAAATGTTTAGCAGCTTTCTACTGGTGACAGACATGTTTTGTGGTCTAAAACAGAGTTTTTGTACATCTTGTACACTATGCCAATTTACCTCTAGTGCAACAAGTTTCAGAGTTACTAATTAAAGATGCAACGTTCATAACACACTCTTCAGCAGTTTCAAAGGGAGGGGTTCACATGCACTAACATGCACAGATTGCCAGACCAGCTAAAAACACAGAAACTCAGATAACAGCACACACAGAGGGAGTTTGACTTCATTCTTTGCTTAGGACGCCACTAGATCTTTACGTAGCAGGTTGCTGTTTGCTGCTGGTATTAGTGCCAATATTTATGTTTCAAATCTTGTAATTAGAACTTAAAAGAAGAAATGGGAAAACATTACACTCAGTCACACAGTTTTGAGCAGTCAGGATGTTGGCTCATGTTGCCACCCAACCTGATTTGACATCACTCACAGTTTTCAGTGAATGATTGTAACCTAAAGACATTTTTGGATTACCCGTGGAATGACCTTGTTCTTCTCTAAAGTAAAGCAGGTTTGTTTCCTTTAGAGATGATGTTTTTTCAGCAGTTCTGCCTTTATCGCTTAGTTGACAGTAGTGGAATTACAAGACAAAAGTAGAGAGAGAGAGAGAGAGAAAAGGAATGGCATGCATCAGAGGTCCTTGGCTGGACACGAACCAGGGAAGCTGATGGATCTCATGGTCAGTGCCTTAACCCCTAAGCCACCAGGGTCCTCCTTTAGGTTTTAACTCTGTAACAATCCGAAAATAACCCACATTTAATTCTAAGATGTTTGAGCGAGCACTGAGCATGGGGCATTTGTGGTGTCAGAATGAAAACAACAAAGGAATTAAAGAAAGCTTGAGATCATTTTGAGAAGCGGATCCTTAAGATGTTGGAGAAAGATATTGCAGGACTGCAGAAGGTAAACTCAGCATGCATGCGCAATTTTCAACACTTGATTCATACTCTCTTATTCCCTTTCTACAGCAGAACTCTGTGGTGTGAGGTAGTGTAACAGGGTGTTGCTGGAAAGCAGCATGGAGCTTAGTCAAGCTTCCCTGGATAAATAAAGGTTAAAAAATGGTTAACACAGTCTGTCTCCCTCTGATAGTCCAATCACTGGCAGACCTTTAGATGATGTGGGAGGGAGCATGAGGGAGTACATGGTCCTCTCCTCTCCTCTCCTCTCCTCTCCTCTCCTCTCCTCGGTTTTCCATTCTTCCACATTACCATGCCCTTGCAGCAACACTCCACTTCTAGCTTAGAGTGATTCCAGAAGACTTGTGTGAAACCGAGAGCTCTCCAATGGGAATCTCAAAGGTTTTTGTTAGAATAATTTTCCTCAAATATTTTTTCTTCTTCAGGCATTGAAAGATTTTCTTGCCCGTTTGACGCAGCAGCCTCGCTTGAAATGTCTTGAACCTCTACCAAATTAATTCTGCCCTAGCTCAACTTTGAACCTTGCATGGCTCCAATTAAAAGCCTACAGTTATACATCCTTCCCTTCTGTACAAACATATATGTTTGAATCTATGAATTGTGTAACATATGCAAACCCTTTTGCAATTTAGCATATTTTGCCTCATTGCCCACACAATAAAGAAATTGCTCATGAAAATGTTGCACGTTATTTGGATCCTAACCTTATGTTCAGCCAGTATGCACGAGGCTTTCATGCGCACATACGTGTCTTGATTGGCCCTGGCATCCTCCACAAGTGACCAGGTCATGGACAGACTGGAATCCACCCACACTGTAAGCCCCATCAGCCGCAGCCTCGCACTTCTCTAGAGAGGAGACACTCTTGTGTGTCAGAGGACAATGTAGCAGCCCCTTAGTTTTTATTAGGCCAGTTATATCTGCGAGTTCATAGGCTCTCATCCTCTGGCCCTCTACAAACTGCTCTGCTCAAAGAGGCGCTCTCCCCCATTAGGTAGGCCTCAGGGCAAAAGCCTGCTACCCTCCTCCACGTTCTCTCCCGCTCTGTGCTGACTTTCAAAGAGAATTCCTGCTGTTCTGTGAGTCCCAATTCATAGTTGTTATATTCTTGTCTTCTGGCCCCACAGATACACAATACATTAATTTCACGAGAGCAGCAGCAGTTGCGCTCAGCGATCATGACTAGAAGAACGTACACATGTTCTGCTCAAGTGGAACAATCACGTGTTGTTGTTTTTTTTTTTTAAACCTGTTTTGCAAATTAGGTTATGGGTTAGTTTAGCAGGTGTCCTTTTATCTGATATTATGGATGTAAGTGGATTTCACTTGTGTTTTTGAAAGAAGTTGATGTGGATAATTTAATTATCGCATAAGAAAAGGTCTGTTTTGTAGGTCCTCAAGATATGCAGGCTACTAAATAGTACACTGTAACCCTATTTTTATTTGTTGCTTTGTTGTCTGTAGTCTCAACTTCAGTTTTTTTTTTTCTTCACCTCAAGTCATATTACATGAAAAAAAAAAATAGAAGCACGCTTTAAAAGTACCTTTGGTGTTCCTGTGTGTTTTCGAATATTACAAAGTGCTGTAATGAGAAGGAAAACAACAAAAAAAGGAGATTTTTTTTTTTTTATGCCTCAGAGGGAGATAGCGACTCGTCTACTTGCTGTACAAGCCTGTAGGTTCACTTTTCTCTTTGTGCGCCGGAGCACTCCTTGGGACTCGAGCGACAGGGGAATTGGGCATGCTGAGCTACGCTGGTGGCGAGGTGCCAGCCTCCTGTGCCGGGGATATAAGTGAGAGGGAGGCAGGAGGCAGGACATGTTTCAATTAGGCAACAAACACCGCACACAGAGGATAGGAGAGGAGAGAAAAAAAATACCTCAGCTAACTTCTCCCTTCTGACCTCTCCTAAAAATACACTTCCCTGAACTGCTGCGCCCCACCTTTTCTCTTCTTTTTCATTTAAAATCTAAAGTGTCATTTTTGTGAAATTCTTATGGGAAGGACAGTAGCGGGGGTCTTTGTGAGGTGATGCTAAGTGTGCCAGCTCGGCCTGCATGTTTCCATTAGATTGTCATGTTGGCTAATTAGAGAGCGGCAGCATGATTCACCTTGTTAATTAGGAGGACTTGCACACCATGTGCCTGGGGGCGGTGTGGGGAAGAAGAGCCCAGCCTCAGAGCCCGCTAGTCGCCTGCTGCCTATGAAGATTCCCCTTCTCATCTACCTTCCTTTCACTCCTTTTTTTTTTTGATTTGGAAATGAATAAATCATTGAGATCGTCCTCTCTCGGAGTGTGAATATCTGAGTTCTCATCTTTTCCTGGATGCAAATTAGGCGTGATCAATAGAAGGTGACGAGCGGCGAATCTAAATGTTAAAAAAAAAAAAGAGAGAGACAGGGCGAGAGAAGACTGCTAGACGAAGCACGGCAGCACAGAATGAGACAAAGCGAGAGAACATTTAAAGTAGGAAATTTTCCCTTAGATAAGCAGTATTTTTAATGATCACCACTCTCCCCCCGTCGCTCCGGTGTAACGCCGTCAGAATCTGCTTAACACTGATTTCTGGCTCCTTCATTAAACACTGTTCTCTGGCAAAATGCGTAGTGAAAATGTTATTATTTATAAAAGATAATACTTACATCGAAGTAACGGCATCAAGTCTGTTGAAGACATTAATATGTGGCCACATATT
The DNA here is from genome assembly GCF_000690725.1 of Stegastes partitus. Classification (NCBI taxonomy): domain Eukaryota; kingdom Metazoa; phylum Chordata; class Actinopteri; family Pomacentridae; genus Stegastes; species Stegastes partitus. The sequence continues at coordinate 76,158 of NW_007578952.1, read as the reverse complement.
TCTCGCAGTATCCCTTTATACAGTTTAATTCCTGCAAATAAGTTGCAGATGAAGAAGCACCGTTGGGTCATGATAGTGACACTCACATAATGACCTTAGCTCCAGGGACGACTGAGGGCTCTAAATAATTGGTCTTTGGCCCTGGAAGCTCTTCTGACATACTCGGCTTCAGAGAAAATGGAACTCGCTTTGCCAGGACTATTAGCTCATGCATGTATTTTGAATTCATCTCCATAGGTAAAATAATATAATCACAACACAACAGAATTACCAGAATTTTTAAAGGAAATTTGTGTTTTTAAATTAGACGACAGAGTGCCATCTCATAGCTGTTTCTGTCTCTTCAAACCTCGAGTGATTGTGTGGCATCAAAACAACACACTGCACCAAATCAATGCATATGATTTCGCTGTATAGTGTACATTCAACACTGGCACAGTTTAGCTGTGTGCCTATAGGGGCTTTCAGCTCCGCATCATGTCATAACACATACTGTATATTTCTATTTATACATTCATTTTTTTGAGGACCAGTACCATATGTAATTATTGAGTTCTAATGATGAAGCCTACATGTCTCAATCCAGTTTTAACACACGGTCTCGACTGCATTAGCGGGTCGGAGCTCAACTCGTCTCTTTGTAGTGTACGTGTGCAGATGGAGAAGTGAAACCTGATTGGTTACTGCAAATGGCCCTTCTCCCTGCAGCAAACTAACTGCCAGGCACTTCACATGAAGAAAAGCCTCAAGATGCAGCTCACAGATGTTCACGTAATGTCGGCCATGTGGGTGTCAGGTGAATGAGATGCATGGATTACAGACATACATAAAACACACATAAAATGTCAACGCACACTTATGTTAGTGGGAAACTCACACAAAGGAGCACGCAGCGTGTCGCAAACTTGAATTTAAAACTGTTGTTGCTGAAATTAGAAATAGTTTGTTGGAATTTATGTCAGCTGAAAAAAATCATAGACCAGTGGGTTAATATTAATTCATGTGTAACACCTAAATTAAGCACTTGTTTTAGATTATTCAGTATTATGCAGCGTTAGAACAACATAAGTCATGTGCAAAAATCCTATTTGTGTTTTTTTTTAAGTCCTAAATAATCATGAAAAAAGTGTAATTAATATAAAAAGTCCACAGCTGCGTTAGCAGCTCTGTAAAGCTATATATGGACACAACTGTTATCTACATTTAGCAGGTTTAATGTTCAATGTGTTCACCATCTCAGTTCAGCACATTCGCATCATTTTATGACGACCACCGAGGCTGATGGGATTGTTAGTAGTTTTATAGTTAATTACTCATGAACTAAAGTTTTGAAGAAACTAATATTTGGTGAATGAATGTCTGTAGCAGATTTCATGAGAGCTTATCCATCCCAGGGACGGTTTATGTGAATTACAAAACCATAAATGTGACCTTATGTTGCACTAAAGAAAAAGTTAAGGGATCACCAAAGTCACCAAATGACTCAGTAGCAGGAGCGTAAATGTCTGTTGGAAATTTCAAAAAGTCATCTAACATCATCCGGAACAAGTTCGCCGTTTAACGCCATCGGAGGACTTCTGGGAGCTACGGCGCCGGGAAGTCGGACAATTCCAGACTGTGAATTTTTTTGTGAATAGCTTTGTGATCCTCTACAGATTTTATTAAAAAAAAAGAAAGAAAGATTGAATTCTTTTAAAAGATATTTTCTTTCTGATATTGTCTATATACACAGTTTGCATACAGGTCAGAATTCGCCCCACATGTCTGCTCGTGCAAATATCCTGTTTAGCAGTAACCCCCTTTAAATGTTAGGTTTTCAATTTTTCAATTTTAGAGGGTAATAATAATAAAAAGTGCCAACATTTGTGTCTCTGTGGCTATCTGATGGAGAGACAGCGTGGTGAATGTGGCACACAATCGATGTCCTGGATGGAATCAAACTGGCATCGATTGTGATTACACAGTCAGTGTTACAGGACGCCACAAGACTAACGTATACTACAGGAGCTGACAAGTATCACCTGATATTGATGCTGGTTGATATGCCAGTTCCATCTTCCAAGCCTTTCTCTAACACGGCTGACACTGAATACTATTATTATTGGTGTTAATTTATTACTGTCTAACTGATTATGTAGTCCACACCAGCTGAGTCAGTTTGATTTTTCTGTTTCAAACAAAAATTTTGATCCAGTCATACTTCAATGAGGCTGTATTCTCAGTCACAACAAAAGATGAACAGAATTTGTTTGCTGTATTTTTCTACATTTCCATCACAGTATTTTGTATGAACAAACGTTCATATTTTGAAACCCATCTGTGGCAACATGTTATTGAAACAAAATAATCATGGGTTTACAGAACACAGATTCTACCAGATTAAAGTAGATGTCAGCATTCAAGTGACTGACATTCCTTCCACTTTGTAGTATTTTGTACCCAGTATGTTTCTTGAAGACTCCCCTAAACATTTGACTGTATTCAGCTGTGCTACAATGCACTTAAGATCATTTAACTCATCGGAAATTCTATTCATTCCTCACGGCTTCTGCGCTCATATGCACTTCATTATATCCTATAGCTCAGCTTATAGGCCTGCAAATTTTGCAGTGTTAGCTGCCCGCCCCTGTTTAGTATGTATTCACTCCACCAAGGGTTTAGGTAACATAAAAGCATTCACCAAATGGAGCATATGCTAAGTCTATATACTCAGAAGCTCCCTGCTGTGTCCTGTTGAACCAGAGCTTTCTAGGGGGAGGGTGTGAGACAGGCTAACTCAAAACCCATGGTCTGGCTTATATATTGTGGTCTTTGCAGGGCAGACAGCCCTTTAGCTTCCTTCACTGCCCCGTAGCTGCTTGTGACGTCAAGCAGCGCGTGTTCTGCTCTACCAAGGACATCTGTCTGTAAGCGTCTGGAGGGCCGCAAGCAGCCCCTCAGGCCAGGAGTGGGGGAGTGCAGAGAAAAGCCTTTGTTAAAAACAGCAGAGATGGAAAAAGGCAGGTTGGCCATCATGGCTCCTGCAGCTCATCCTCCTCTTCACTCCGAGCGCACCAGACCGCTCGAAGGTTCTTGCTGTATTTTGGACATTTTTGCATCATAAGGAAACATACTACTCTTTCTTCTGTGATGAGAAAAAGTCCCGTTATATATTATTTAGGTCATGACTGACACCTTTACAAATCTATTAATGGTACAGAGCTCAGTTTTTACCAAATAAATACAGATGTGGGAAACATGGACTGAAGAAGAAAAACAACAGAAGGACAGCCACAATGATTTGATTATTTTCAGTTGTGCATAATCAGACTAATTCTCCAATTTTCTCTTTTAAATTAATAAAACCTGAGGAATCTAAAATGTGTACCAGCTCTTGCTTTTGCTCTTTCTCACAGGCAAATTGTTGCGAAACGGGCTGTGATGGTAATTAACATGTAAACAAATAGCGATTAGTTAAAATCTCATTTTGTGAAATTGAAATATTTGAAATGATTTATTTGAACTCAGCACACATAATTTACATTCCAAAATACAAAGAAACAAGCGTACCACTAATGTTTAGCTTTCATTTCACCTTTTGTTTGGTAGCACCGGCTGCACTGATTCAGCTGCTGTGTGTTAAAGTTGTGAACCAGCCGTCGACACTGCTGATAAATATTAACTTCCTCTGCCCTCAAACAAGAGGTCTCAGTTTTATTTAAATACGATTTTGGAGGAATCTTCCAGGACATAACTCCGTGACACCAGTAATCTGAGGAACACTTGTAATTTAATATCCAGGGTCTGGATTTTCCAACCAAATTTAAATCAGATTCATTGCTAGAAAACAGACTTGTTTTGGGAGTGGGCGTTGGGTAATTTCATGTTACCCACCATATACATCCACCTCCAATTTTTTTATTACCACAAAACATTGGTGGAAGTGCTAATACACAATTTTCAGGGTACTCAACATCTACAAGAGAGCATTGTGCAACAGCAACAGGCATTTTGTATGAAATGTACATGTATGTAATTGTATTCACGATTCCTCCACACTGACCATAGCATTGTCAGCTAACGTTGTGCTGTATGCACATGGATTAAATCCTCTTTCTAGCAAAGCTATGGATTGATTCTGCGGGGTATCTGACAAATGTTCTACATCTCTTGACCTTTGCTAATAATTTGACTTTACAAGTCCCAGTTCCCTGCTTCCAAAGGGCACACAGGCAGACTGGAATCACTGGTATTTAAGTGACTTTGGAACGGCAGATATTTATGTGGTACCATTGATCGGACCTGGCAAATGTATGCATCCTGCCAGCTGCTTGTTCTTCCAGTCTGTGCAGAATTTCAGCAGTGACCTTTGCGATTTTTGGCAGTGATTGCACCTATTGCATACCATTGCTGACAGGCTACTCTGGAAGGTACAGAGAGATTATTGGATGTCAGAGTTTTGCATTACGTTTGCTTGTTGCTTGTCCACAAGATTAAAAAAAAAAATGTCAAGAAGGTGCCCTGGTGAAAGTGGCTGCAAAATATTTTATTGTAAGTCCTGTAGAGACAAACAGTATCAATAAAGATGCACACTAATACAGACTAATGGTGGCCAGAGAACAGCACCAACACCTCATGATTACATCTCAACATAGCTTGTACAGTTCAGTAGCTACTCCTACTAATTTATAGCATTTGTACACCTGTGCCTCGATGAACGAATTAAAATGGTAGTCGGGGAAAAAAAAACAAACTCGTAAGGTAAAGCGAATCAATCGAAGCCTGGCTCTGGCTTGTGTCAGTTGGCAGTCATCAAAGGAAGGTAGGCTCGGCATAGTGGCACCAGATTGAAATCAGAAATCAGTCTCCCAGCGTCATGGCGGCCACTTCACTGACAGGAAACGCAGACTGGAGGGTTGCAGATGGTAAAATGAAGTCTACATTTATCATACAGTCATAAATCTGAAAATGCAGGCAGTTGCTGTGGGCGCTGGGAGCCCATGCCTGGTGCCAACTGCCAGCCAGAGATGCCGGCATCCTGGTGCCATCAGTGAGATAGCGGACCTCTCTCTCTCTCTCTCTCTCTCTTTCAGTCTTCCCTCCCTCTCCCGCTCTGCCTCAGCTCACTTTGCAGCGGGATTCTTTAAGGTCAGGCCCGGAGAGATTTGTGTGTCATTTATGGCAAAGCCTAATAAGGTTACCATTGATAACATTATTGCTACGTTTTCCATGCGGACAGGAGCAATAATCGTCTCCACACTGTTGGCCACATTCAGCTGTGATCTCCAGTTTGTGACTCCATTATAACCTCTGTATAGATTCACATTACACACTTGTCCATATTATTGCTATTAGTTCATATTTACTTTAACTGCAGTATCCCTATTTCCACCACCATCTGTTGTAAAACGGATACATAGATGTAGTTTGTGTATTCAGCTGGTTGGTACCACTGCTATTATTTCCCCTACTTTGTGTTGTCAGCGCGTTTGAATCTTTCAACAGTTCCGCCGTGCTAAATGTGAAGTGGCAACACCCTAAAGGGCATGCCTTGCCAGCGGGGTTTTAGAAAAAAAAAATCAGAGGCAACTGCATGCACATTTTAGATCAGAGTTTGTACACCAAAGCAACCTTTTACAGAGCGCCATCTGAAAGTAACATGAAATTTTCCCCTGATCAGACAACATACATGCCTCACACAAACACCAGCGCCCAGTGAACACATGCTGAGAGATAACATAAAAGAACATGAAAAACATCAAGGCGCACATTGATTGTCTCTGTTCGCTTCAACCCAGACCTCTCTCCCCCAGCGGGCAGGCACGCAGGCAAGCTGGTGGGTAGGCATTCCCTGTGCTGTGGCCAAGATTGATAGGCACGTGTGTGTGTACACTGTGTTTGCATGTTGGAGGGAGTGCTGACACCCTCTGTGCCATGGCCCCAGGCCCTCACACCTCCGCCCAATAGAAAGGGCAGCTCCCAGCGACGCTGGGTTCCCCCTCAGCCCTGCAGCTAGACATGACATTACCTTGGGCAGTGCCTCCCCACAACCCCCTCCCATACATCACAAACTGCAAAAATCACAACAGGACCATGTGATTACACACACACACGCAATCTTTGAGAGGAGCTCTGTTAATGGCTGACAGCAGTCTTCCATTTTGTTCTGCTCAGAAGAGTATTCTTCTTATACAATGAATAGATGGACGACACACGACTTACGTATTTGCTCTCCTTTATTTTAGTTCTTACATTTGATCCTCCTCTGTTTTCATTGCTGTTATTCTCACCCGGTGTGTGTGTGTGACGGTTTTGGTTGCAAATGCTGTTAAAGAATACAGAAACAGTTTGATCTGAAATTCAAATTATCTGGTCACTTGCATAGCAACAGCGTAGCGTACAGATAATTGCCTTTGTGCGAGGGCTGAATGGTACGCAATAAAAATCATATTGCCATTGTTTGGACAGATATTGCAATAAGTTAAGATTTAACTGGGAATGGTCATTTTTGCATTTCTTTTCTCAGTGAAAAAATTTTAATATAACTGATGATGTAATTTTTGCTGCAGTCTCTCCCATACAAGCATGTTCCCTCATGTCTGGAGCGTATGCCGGGCCAGCTCTGTAGCACCACAATGCTTCGTTTGTAATAATAATGCATTTTTCCTTTATCAAAAAATTGCAGCTCCTGTGATTTGGATATTGCATTGAACCATATTGTGGTTTTGGTAATATTGTGAATAGTTGTTTAGGCCTGTGTGGTGCGACGTCTAACTTTTGGTTCAAGCGGTTTAGTCAAAACATTTACGAAAAGCAGTTTTGTAGCACAGGCTTGTAAATATCATTAAAAATCACTGGTGCACAGTGATACTTTACACATACTTACTGGTCCAAGCATGTACAGTTCTCATCCATACAATACCACATATTGTGTAGAGAGGATGGTTAGTTTCTAATCTTTATGTTCTGACTTCACCAGATGCAACAACAAGAACTGGCCCAGATGAGACAGCGAGATGCCAACCTTACAGCACTAGCCGCCATCGGACCCCGCAAAAAACGTAAAGTGGATTCACCAGGAGCCACACCATCAGGGACCGAGGTAAGATCTGATTATTTACTATTTGTCCATAACCAATATCAGCAACTTTGCTCCTTCAAGCAAAAAAGAGGGAACTTCCCAAGGAGGAACTTTAGCTTTCACAGATTATAATCGATCATTTCTGGTAGTTTAGAGAACAAGCAGTGCAGGATTCATTTGTGACAAAGATATATTGATCGAACTAATCATCGCTTTATCTGACTTGGAGCTCAGCTCTCCTCTCCCTGCCTTTGAGTGCTATAATCCAAAGTTATCCTTTGAAAAAATACTTTCTTTTGTTAAATTTTGTGTGTAGGCAGCCTTCAATGCTAATTTTTATGATCCTGTCATCCCAGACTGTTCAAACTTTGGAGGATTGCTCGATGGTTAAAGTGAGTCACTGCATATCCATCTGCAGAACAGTGAATAAGAGACAGGAATAAATAACTGCGGGTAATGTAGTGGTTTCCAGTAGCAGCTCCTGGTCCAAGTGTTGGAGCACCTTTTAGGTAAACTACTTGGAGAGAAGTTTTTTTTATATTTATATTACTAATGCAGGATATTCTCTTGAATCTAATAACTATACTGTTGTCAAGTCAGATTTTTTACTGAATGTAGGTCAATGTTTGTTTAGCAATAAACTTGACATTTGGTGGTGATGTCAGTTTTTTCGCATTTATACCAGAAGTTTCTTTCCCCTTGGGAGAATTAATCAGTAATCCTCAGTTGAATGTGGCATTGTAGTTAAAGATTAGATACTTGGATGCAGCCAGCAGTTGGTTTGCTGTGAAGTGCAGTTTCTTATTGATAGTTCAGCAGTTAATGGTTGGAACTCTTGGTCACCTCCTCTACTTTTCTGCTTGTTTTATGTATCAGCCTAATAGCTAATGTTATGGATTCTTATATTGCATATCAGTGTTAAACAACACATGTGCTTACACCATTCTTTCTCATTTAGACTTCCTGCCTCAGTGCAGCCAGTCTGGATAATTTAACACACAAACCACTTTCACTGCACTTTAATTCCCAACAGACACTGTGTGTTTTGCATACACTATTAACAACACACTACTTTACATCTCAACTCAAGCTCTGAAGTGATTCATCAAGTGAACATCAAAGAGCAGTACAGTAGCAACGGTTTTCAGGTTTTATTACAGAGAACAGTACTTGATACACAAGCTTGATGGACCTGAAAATCAAATGATTCATGTCAAAACATGTCTGACCCAGAGATATTCATATTAGCTTCATATGGAAAAGAATTAATGGACTAATTTGTTAACTTTGAATTATCTACACAGACACGGCCTGTGTATGCGGATGTCTTGGCCTCAACATTTTTCTTCTGTCACTGTTGATAGACTTATATGTGGCCTCTTTTGTTGGAAGATATGATCCCATGACAGAACGCTCCTGGCACTGTCGTTTTACAAATAGGCTTTTATTACAAGGCTTTTTCAAGTTCATTTACTTTATTTGAGAAAAAGATTTTTTTGGTAAACCCAAAATGTCATGAGGTGACTCATTAGAAAACTTCTAGAGCAATAGAAAAAAGAAAGCTAGCTTAATATTTTAGATGTGAACACAAAATTTAAGTGCTTAATTATTTCAAATTATGTAATATGAAGTCACATACACATGTCAGAAGGCAGAAGAAGACACAAAAATTGAGATTGGAAATAAAATAAGCCACCCCTGAGTGGATAACGCTGACAGTTTGACATATTAGGCTCAAATGTTGAGGTTAACAGAGTTTGATGGGGTAAGAATGGTACTTTCTGCACGGCAGTAAGAAGAGACGCAAATGGTTGTTGGTAGATTGAGTCTGTGTCAAGCTTTTGTTGTTTCTTTTGCATTTTATTAGAAGCTGTAAATCAGGATGTATCGCTACGTGTGTTAGTTTTGTATGAGAGTTCCTCGGTCCAATGCGTGCCGTGCAAACCACTATTGCCAGATGTCTTTATGTCGATATACTTTTACACCTGAAATGAAAGTTTTACAGCATGAACTGGAATGTTACAGCAGTGCGCCAGTTGTCGTCCCTCAGCTGTAGCATGCTAGCAGTGTTAGCCTTGAAAGCTGGGCAGATGCTATGCAGGTTTTATCAAACACTTATGGTGAGTTTGAGATTTAATCGGTCTTCCTGTCCTTCCTTGTTTTTGTCCACTGATAATTCCATTAGAGTTTTTTTTGTACAAGATTTCTCTTTTCTCAGTGAGAGCAAGAAAGATAGTGTTTGGGCATTTTTAAAAAAACATTTTAATGCTTATAAGTGCTTATGTCTTAAAGGACATTTTTTAAAAAGAAGCATTTAATACTTAACCAGCTGAGAGTCTGTTCCTTTTGACATCATGCAGTGTTTAAGTTCCTTAACTGTTACAACAAGAACTACGGTCAGTTAGACACTGTAGGATATTTTCATTTTTTGAAAATGAAGTTATGCTTTTTGTTGTCGTTGTCTTTGTTGTTTTTGTCTGCCGTACTGAAATGTGCTAAAAATTTAGATTCATACCAAACCGTGTATTTTTGTACCTGGTTGTTCCCATAGACTATTAGGATTCTAGTAGGACTCTATTTTTTGAAGAACATTTGAGGTCAACAGGGTGACATGCACAATACAATATGAACCCAAAACCACATATCAAGATATGAATATCAAATCATTAAAACAAGAAGCAGACATGGCTCTCTAGCTGTGGATACAGCAGGCACTGAGATAAACAATGATAAGACAAAGATGGGACAAAGCAGAAGCACTGGCTTCATTTTGTTTCATATTTCCACCCATAGAGCGAAATATTATAATCAAAGTGTGACAACGGCACGTCAAGGATTGGTGAACTGGTAGTAGTTGGTTGCAGGAAAAATGGACCAGTGTAAAGATCTGAGCGACTTTAACAAGGGCCGAGGTGTGATCGTCATATAACTGGGTTGGAAGATCTCGTAGCTTGTGCTGTCCTCCCGGTCAGCAGTAGTGATTACCTACCGGTGATCTGAGGTGGGACAATTTCAAAGTCTGAGGGGCGGCAGCTCCACCGTACACCTTACAGGACCCTTTTCATCTGCTGTTTTGGACTTGGTGGCAAATACCACAAAGGTTCCTTTGGTGGTCTTGTAGGATTTGTGGTGGTCGGAGCTGTTGTGGTGTCACACGAAGCAGAGGCTCATTAGTATATTAGGCAGCATAATGCCGGTGCATCTGTGTATGTGCTCATACTTGCTGAACAACTTGAATTCAGCTCCAGTTTGGCATCCTTACTTCCACCGAACTGAGCTGGTTGTCTATCTGCACAATTGAAGTTGTTTAGTGGAGGCAGCTGTGAAGTGTGCTGATTGATGTAAGACAGTGTGCAGCCCTCTGAAAAAGTTGTTCTCTTTAATTTTACCTAATAAGTGAATTAAGATGATCAAATTCAAATCACTGATTAGAGCCGTAAGCAAGTACCTTGGTGGAGCCACCAAGCAGCAGGTTTGTTTAGTGGACAGGGTTCTCCATTGCTTTAGTTTTGAGAGCTGTTGAATTCCCATCATGCTTAAACTAAAGCTTAAGCGTTGGCCAAGTATATGTTTGGAACATCACACTCTCAATCTAAGTTCACAAACGTGGCATAGATGTAAGGAAATATCTGTGTATGTTGGAGGGAGCGTGGTGACATGCTTCCATGTGACTCGCCTGGTCTGTTTTTAATTAAGCTGAACTGTGTTATTACAAAGAAATGTCTCCTGTTCGAGGTTCCATAAGCAAGACTTCAGTATCATATTTCTGTAGCACAGGGTTATACATGAAGTCATGCACAGTTGCTGTACCAAGTCACATTTTCCTTTAGGCAGCAGGGGAAACATTTAAATTCCTCATATTCATCTGTAAATATGATGAATCTAAAATAAGCCTGAATTTTGAATGTCAATTGGTCATTTTAATAACCTGCTTATCGAGTTGCATCTTCACATCCTTCGCTTAGCAGCAGTATGCTGCAGAGGAGCATAGTAATGCACCCGGTAAAAAAGCATAAATAACAAAATAAAAGCATTACTTCTGGTCCTTGAGTACAGTGCCAACCTCTTTCAGAATGTTTTACCCTGATGGGTATTAGCCCGCGACCTTCTGCTGCATTCAAAAAAAAAGCTGCTCTCTCAAACTGCTTTCCCAAATGCAGTTACACAACATAAACATGAATATACATTATGGTCGAGTTGTTGTCTTTTCTTCTTTTTTTCCCCTCCTTTTTTAATGTTCTGTATATGTTTAATTAGAAGGCATAATGAAGTGAAGTCACAGTGTGCCCCTCCTCTGGAGTGATTGCAGAGGGGGCGGAGGAGGAATCTTAACTTATTTTCACTTCGTTTTCACCTCCTCACATTTCTTCATTTCACATGGGCTGGAAGCGCCAGCGGCGTTCTCTTTCCCTTCTCCAGAGCAAAGTGAATGTGACTTTTCTAAGGGGGTCACAGGATGCCTGGAGGCCTGTGGGTGTTACTGGACTGTTGCCTGCTCTTAGCTTCACTGAGGGGCTTGTCATAGATTTCATCTCCACAGAAATGAGCCGGGGGGCCCTGGCCAGGAGCACAAGCAGCCAACGTTATGAAGGGCCCACGCTGATTATTTCCCTCTGACATCGCATCCTGAGCTTTCCGCATTAATCCCAGACAAAGGCAGCCCTTCAGTGCTGTGCCAGAGCTCAAATTAGGAGCCAGATAATGGCCTTGTTGAGATCCTGTTCAGTTCACTGAGAGGCAGAGCTCCTGTTGAAATCCTCCTCTTCAATATTCCTTCCCTCCTGCTTGTTCTTTCCCTCGTCAGACCACCTTTCCACCTTGTTCGGACTGTGACGGAATTCAGGTGACACAATTTCTCTCCATATCCTCCCCCCCAACCCAACCGCCCATTCACCCACCTTTAATTTGATGGTGGCTTGGCCGGACTTGGGCCGGTGCCTGGATGTGGATCGCCACAGGCTGTGAAACTGATAGCCAGTCAAGACTGGAGTGTCTGTCTCCAGCCTGATCTAGTCTGCAGGAGGGAACAAAGGGGGTCTTACAGGGCTCCTCAGGGTGGATTAGTTCCAAGGAGCCAATGGCTGGGGCTGCTGGCCGGCTGGCTGGTGGAGGGCCTGCTGTGGCCCCAGCGGTGGGTCACTGCACAGGCAGGGGCCGCACACCGCAACTCTCCCTCCAGCTCGGTTGTCCCAGTCCTGCAGCCCTAACCCAGCACACGCAGGCTTTTTAAGTTCAGTACAAAAGTTCAAGGGTGAGCTAACATGAACAGGGTGCAGGAGCGAAGGGAAGTGACAAAGGACCGCTGAAGGTGGATAGAAATGTGAACAAGGCTCCGGTGACCTTTGCTCTGCAGATATTAGCTCCAAGATGGAGACAGTAATAGTATAGCGGCTGATTAAAAAAGTGTAGAGTTATTGGGAAAGAATGTCTTAATTACTAGTGCATGGTTTCTTTTTCGGCACCAGAATCATGTATATTTTATAAATGATCATTACAACTGGATGATTTTTTTTCTTCCGTCTGTATAATGCTGCTTGAAAAGAAAACTCTAGGAAGGAGTAACAGCTCAGAGGAAGACACCGACATTCATGTGTTATATGCAGAAGCACTAAAGATGGATTTCAGCTCAGTGAATCAGAGATAGGAGAAAGACTGTCAAATACAGCTTTATTCATAATGATTATTCCATCACACCCTCCACATTCTGTCCTTTCACACATTTTAACATGATTTGAACACTTTACTGTCTCATTTCCCCCCCTCATTGATTTTGGTATGTTGTGATCTCGCCTCCTCTCCGTCCGTTCGGCGAATCTCGTCTGAATCGCGCCGCTCCCGTTTCGCCACACGAGAGACCGATAGATGCTCCTCTGCACATCTGAGGTTAGCATTAAAGGTTCTGCGATGTAAAAAATGTGCCTCGACGCGCAATGTCCTGCAGTGTTAAACATGCTCAGAGCTTTGAAACATCCTTGACACATTTACGAGCTCAGAGTTATCATCCAGGCACTTAGGCCATTTATCACATCAAAGGAAGAGCTTTGTTTGTTGACGTAAATGCAACAATAGCAGCTAAATTGCCCCAGTTTGTACAGCCACACTGGCTTTCTCCTATCTGTCTCGACCAGGCGCAATGCAAGGGACAAAGGTAGGCGAGCGATTTAATAGTGAGCACAGTCTATTTTTCCATTTGAATTCATTTCACCTTCTTTCTTTGAGGCTGTAGATCAGAAAGAAGGAGTGAGGCAATAGAGTGAGAGGCATGGGGAGAGAGGGGGGAAAAGCACAAGGAAAACTGATGCCCTTTCCTCCAGCTAAATTAACAGGAATCACGTGGAAAACAATCTGAGTCTCCAATGAAGGAGGGAGGGGGGGGGACCATTAAAATTAGCCCCAAGCTATGGACTGCACCCAATATCACTAAAGCTGCACTCACTACAGATGTGGAGGCTGGCTTACAGGCAAACTATGCTCTGTTCTATAGCTACAATTAAAATCAACCTCGCTGCCAAAAAATAGGAGGGGGAAAGAGGGGGTAGAAAGGCAGACATGGAACATCAAAGACAGATTGAAATGTGTAGTCAGTAATAAGAGTGGTCTCCAAGCCCCGAGGTTCTCCACGGTCCCCTTGTTAATGAGAAATTTTGACCTCTGGTTTGTAAGTTAAACTTGTAATCTCGGTTAATGAAGTAAATCAATCCCAACTCGGGAGTGTTCAGTGTCTCTCCCTTTGCCTTCTCCCCGCCAACCTCCCCTCTGTCCTTCTCTCTTGTGCTTTTTCTCCTTCGCGTACTCCTCCTCCTCCTCCTCGCGTCCCTCCCAATGTGCCGCCTGGGAGTAAAACGGCCAGGTCTTCAACCAGACAAACAGGAAGCTCAGAGAGTACGAGGGTTCCGGAGCTGGAGGGGGGGAAGGTTGTGAGGACTCGGAGGACTGGGACCAACCCGGCTGTTTGGTTAAGAAGGAGAGAGGCCAGCTGAACACTAGTGGAAGGGACAGCGAGAAGGAAATCGCTCGCTCCTCCTCCCCGTCTCTTTTTCCTCTCCATCTTTTTTCTCTCCTCTGCCTAGAGTCCGCTGGGGTTGGTATTTGGTTAAAAAGTCATGCCCGCTTGCTGGTATAGAATGAGTATTGGCAGTAATGAGCAAATATACTGTACTCACTCCAGAGTCTTCCCACTACAGCATCCCCGCTTCTCCTACTCTCCTTTTGCTCCTCTCCATGTCCAAACCGCACACACATGGATGTTTTCAATGGAAAAGACAGCTAACTTAACCTTTTTTCTTTCTTTTTTTTTTTTTGTTTTCTTAAACACGTGGAGCTCTTTTGCTCTTAACCATATGGAGGCTTCTGTTAAATCCACTGGGTGCTTTGACATTAACCCCTGATTAACAGCTGCATTTTAAAAAATATATTTAACCACTTAAGTTATTCAGAGTGGGATCTGAAGTAGAAGGCAGTGACTTTAGCATGACTTACATCAGGATGCAATGAAGCATAAGGATTCCTGTGTGGGTTCCTTCTCTCTACATACTACATAAATATGATTAAAGAGGGCACGGAGAGGCTGCTATTGGTTTCATAATGTCAAGAAGATTGTAATGTTAGTTTGACTTTACGTCTCAAGGCAATTCTGTATTTCCAGTGAGGACACAAAGGAGACAGAGTTGAGTCTTCAGAATGGTTACAGGGGTTCCTTGGCTGGATGCCATGCGTTCTTAGAGCTTTAACACAGTGCACTTTGCCAACTTTCCCTTCCCCTACACAATGCAGAGCACTGTGGTACCCACCAGTGGTTTTTGCACTATGTACTTTGGGTTAAAACATTTATGATGCAGCTATAGAATTAGCATGAAAAGATAAATATATTTGTTTTTTCTTCAATTATATGGAATATTTTTTTCTACTCCTGTTTATTTCTCCAGTGAATTACCATGTGCAGATATGACGATCATGTTCACCATCTTAGTTTTAGTCTATTAACATGCTAACATTGCTAACGAGTATGGAAGGATATCAGAACTAAGTAAGTCATGCTGGCGTTTTAGAAAAAATCAGATCATATAAATCATTAGGTTTCGTCTCAGAGTAACCAGTTTGGTTTCTGGTTTGGTTTGAATGTGTGCACAAACTTTTGCACACACCCGTCTAGTAGATGAGGAGATATCTCACAGAATAAGTGAAAGTTTTGACCTTGTGGGGGTTCGGCAGGAAAAGTCAGGGGATCACACAAGTCATTCCTCCTTTGGGCACTGTGGGTAACTGTACCAAAACATCAGTTGTCATTGCTCTTTAACTAGAAACCAAAAATGTCAGTCTTATGGTAGTGCCAGAGGAAAAATCAGGACATCATCAAAGTTTGAGGATTAATCCTCTGGAGAGCATGGATGTCTGTAGAACATGTAATGGCACTCTGTTGAGTAGTTATTGAGACGGTCTGGACCAAAGCGGTGAAATAACCAACAAGCACGTTCTTCTTCAACAGTTCATCTTCTTTTCTGTCTATTCCATCATCCTCTTTGACATGATGGAGTAGTGTGGTTGTGTTTAAGAGGATCTGAACAGCCTGTTTGTTTTTATGTCTCTGTCCTCCTCCTTTCAATAGTCAGTTATGTGTGTGACTTAGACTCACGATTCTCCATTTCTTTGTGAAAGATTTTTTATGCTATTGAGAGCATTTGCAAACCTTTTTATGCAGGTTGTTAAATGGAAAATGGGTTATCTCATTTATAAACTTAACCTCTGGGAACAGGTTTGGGGCCACTTTTGGCTCTGTCATATAATTTAAGCACCCTGATCATACAGAGAAGTTTGATGAAAATTCTATTTCACTCGTATGAGAGTGTCACACATCTTTTCATTTCAGCGCTCGCTCCTGAAAATAATCGCGAGCAATCGAGGTTGTGTTTGTGCTGTTGGAGGGCTGCTTTAATAACTTTGTGGGTTAGAAGTTGTGGTTGGCCTTGTGGTCCACATATTCCACTTATCCACAACCAGTCGAAGGGTTCAGTTAAAGCAAAAAGCGGTTCTCAGATTATTGCATCCTGCCTTATGAATATACATTCAACTAATTATTGTAAACAGTGTTGCTTCTTTTTTGAATAATTCCTAAATAGATCTTACATTTATACATGTACACAAATAGTGTTAATACTGTAATCTCCTTATTTAGATAAGAAGCTCTTATATATCCATATTCATGGCAAAGTAGTGATCCCTCTCATTTCTGCCTTTAAAACTTTGCCCTGAAATAATGGTTAAATATACAGTTTTGACAACAAAGTTGAGCCCCAGGCACTTAAAAGATACCCATCTTAAAGAAATTAATTACCTCCCTTGTTAATCTTGATATAATTAAATTTCTGAAGAATGAAATTTGCTGCATTTTTTTTCCCCCCTCCGCCTCGCTGCTATGGAGGCGGACCAATAATGGCTGGCTCTCTAGCTAGCCTGCTGGCCAGGGACATGGGGACAGCCTAACGTCGTGGGCCCCATGCTGTGCTATACCGCACTGTGCAAACCCACTCTCCTCGTCCTACGCCTTCACCACTCACAGGGATAAGCAGAGAGAAACGCCTCGATCGCTGCTTTGCCATTCTGTGACTGCTTGGGTTTCCTCCATCCTGGAGGAGATGAAAACTCTGGGCCTCCAGTTTCTTCTTCTTAACATGTGATAATGTTGTCAAACGACTCGAGAATTTTAGAGCGCAAGAGCTGCTAATGAAGTTGTCAACACAGAGCCTCTGAAACTTACATGGTGGAGCCCTGGAGAGACCAGAGAGTTCGTTCTGTTATGGCTCACTTAAGAAACTCCTGTGCCTTTGTGTGACTTACTGTCGTTATTTATAGGACCTCCTGCGATGCTGTTACATTTCACCCTGATTGCTTTGTGCAGCGCAGCACCGGCATTACAAGGAAGCATTTTATTGTCGCTATGTATTTAAGTTTGTTTTCCTTTGACTATAAGTTTTATGTCAGCTCCATTGTCAGCTGTCAAGGTTTGATCCTGGGCAAAGTAAGAAGATGCTGGTAGGGGGGCAGAAGAATGCCAAATAGGGAGGAAAAGCGGGGGTAATATGTACAGAGTAGGCAAAATACTGCAGCTAGATGGCAGAAATGCCAACATAGAGAGTAGTTTGAGTTTCCCAGAATCTGATTCAGGACTTTTCACTGTGCAGGTGTACGTGATGCATCCTGTAAGCAACTCCTCGCTGCTTAAAACTCAATGCTAAATAATTGAGCACCATCTTTACATTCACTGTGCCACAGCTGAACAGTTGTTTTGTGTAACTTACACACATACTTTTGCTGTAGTTGTTTCTATATTTAATAATGTATGTGTCATTGGAAATGAACCCCTGATGCTGAAAATGCTGTGCAATGATTATAGGTTGAAAATGGTGTGTCTCAGTAATGCAAAGTGCCACTGACATCCAAAAATAATGCACTGCAAAGATGTCATGAATAACCCAGATACAGATGACAGCTGTGTTATATGACAAGAATGAACTGGAGATTTGAAAGTAGGGATGCACTGATACTGTTATCTGTATTGTTCTGTCCATGCTGTGCACATGATCTTGTAATTTATAAAACTTCGGTCATAGGCACCCGATAATACTTTACGCCAGTGTTATGTTAATCACTCATCGGTTGAGCTGGAGGAGGAGGAGGGGAAATGTCAGCGGTCTGGAGATATTTTAAGCAAAGAAGTGACGACAACAGTGAAGCAGGCTGCAATCTGTGCTAAACTGTCAAGAACAGAAGTGAAAAACATCTCTTTTAACACCAGCAATTTGATAAAACATCTAGAAACAATGCAGAGTTCAAGTATGCCAATGCTAGTGGGAGATAACAGCGACTTTGCAGCAAACACTGGAGAAGTGAGACAAAAACGTCTGTAGAAAAACCCAACAAAAAAAATCATAGAAGCAGTCTTGACGCCGATGTTGATTTTCGGTAATATGGGATTTTGTTGTCATCTCAGTGTGATGGAGCCAAAGTATTAAATTTCCAACCACCATCGCAGCACAGAAACCGTCTTACTGAACGTGCATGACTGCGTAAAAAAGAAAAAAGCACATTATCAGCATGTTGCAAAACGTTTCAGTTTTCAGCCTCACCACAGATATTTGATGGATATTTGGACCAGCAGTGTCTGCCAAGAGTCTCTCATCAGCTTAACTGCGTAGTGGATTGATGTGGATTTTACTCCCCAGCGAGTCATACAAAAAAACACAAAGCTATTTCAGGGCTTGCACAACAGTGAAGTCATTGCACTTTATGGTAATTGTCATTTTTATGGTAAAAATATTACCTCATTATTAAGTACTCATATGAGTTATTGAAATTGGCAAGTATAAAGTAAATAATTGTACAAGGGGTTCAAAAAAGAGGTGCATCCTTAACTAAAATTTAAACTTAATTTTTTTTTTGGAGGGGGGGATAAATCAGGAAGGGGTTTTGAACTATTGTGGTTAACTTGAGACATGACAAGTGAATGTGTTGTTTACTGGATCAGCAAGCAGTGATAAACCACTCAAAGACTTGATCATTCCCACCCCTAAAAGCTACTGCTGTTAACTGCCCCCATTATTCAGCTCTCTGAGCTTTTTACTACAGGCCCCAGAAGTGCCTTTTTCTCTTAGGCTCCCACTGGGAGAGGCCCTGTTTTGGCTTCCAGTTACACATGAGCTACCCCTCATAACCTGGACCAACCACCAGCTACTTTACATGACAGAGATGGTCCATGCAAATGAGCAGCGCATCTATTACAATTCCCTTTGTGTCCTTCATTCTAAGGACCATTTATTTCATTGTTTTTGTTCGAATATTGTTGTGATACAGTGTCCTCTATTTTGTCTTTTAAAGGGAAAACAGAACATCTAAAATTAGCTTCAGAAAATGGCGAAAGAGAACAAACAAGGCGATCCATTAGTGAGGATGGGTTATTGGCTGACTTGCCTCTTCTCATGGCGGCCCATTAAAAGTGGTAATGTCTGCCTGCAGCAGTGCCTGGGGAAGAAGAAGGAGGCCATGGAAGGCATATTTCACATGCATCAGACACTGGAATTAAATAGACCAATGTTCCCTAAAAAGACTGAAGTACATCTCTTTCTGATGTGCGTCCCGGGCAAAAATTCATTGATCTTAGAATGTCCCTTGGCAATTATAAAATATTAAATCCAAGTCGCACTTTTCGGCTCAGCTTAATTTTTTTTTCCTCGCTTTTCACTGCTTTCCATTTGACCAATTTAGAAAAAAAAGTTAGAAATGGATGGCCATGAAAAAACCGACACTGATAATAAAGACTGTGCCCACTTTTAGATATCTTTTGTTATGTTTCTGTATTGTTTTTGCAGAACATCTCACATCATTAAATGAAATGAGGTCCCAGCAAAGCTGAGAATGCCTGAAACATGTCGTATTACACAATCAGAGCTGTGTTAACCAGGAGCACAAGTGACTGGGATTGAAGCACACCAGGGAGTGAAATTTGTATGACATCTTTATTTCTGAGCACAAGGTCTTCTGAGTCGCTGATGCCTGTTTCAGCACTCTGGGGATGACAAATATTTGTCAGCTGCTTTCCATTAGGTCTGTGGCCCTGGTGCTCGCCTCCGTGGCCCCTTTATGTCCCTTAGAGATTACAGAGGGGGTCTACAGTTAATTGCCCAAATCATTAAATTTAACATATATCTCAATAAATATAATCAGCCAGCTGTTTGACAAGGTACACAGTTCATTAAGTCCCCTTGCTTGTTTGTCGTTTCCCTAATTAAGATTTAGAATCGATCATTGAGTGTGTAATGTACAGTGTAGCTCGGCTTGCACGGGGAGTCTCTCTGCTCAAACGAAAAGGAATAGCATCCGCTTGCTAAAGCTTTACCATTTAGCACACTGACTGCAATGGGAATTAGACATCCTGTGCTAATTAGGGAGGCCAATTAACTGTGAAATTCAGGCATTTTTGACAAATAATCTCAGCAGAATTCAGACATCACCGTGCACATGGATGTTATCAGTCCTGAATGGAAGGAGGATCAAGGCTATTGGCTCGTGTGCTGTTTTTAAAGCCCGCATGTGTTGCTGGGAATGTTCCATTGGTGTGTTGTTTGTGTCAGTTAGCAACCTATTGTCTCCCAACTTTCCTGAATGTCTTATTTTACATACACAGCAACTGAAAATAATATGTCTTCTTGTTATTTAATACAGTTAAAAAGCCAAATGAATTTTGTCAAGTATTGTAGTATAAGGTATTCACACATAGTCGGTGTATTAAGCACAGTGGATGGCGGTCAGTACGCCCCCAGTTTGGAGGAGCAGACAGGAGCATCACCACAGGAACAAAGCAGTGTATTACACTGAGACAAGGTCAGCAGCAAAACATATTTTAGCCAACGAAAAAAAAAATCAGCATCAGCTTTAGTGTATGCTATATTTAGAGTATTTTCAACACTTCATCTTGCAGTTCGACACAGGACTGTCACCCAGGAGGCTGGTGTTCACGTCCTGTGTGGTGCCGTTTTATATTTAGACTGAGGTTTTTGTTTCCACTTGCTGTTTGGTTTAGGCACCGAAACTGGCTGGTTAGCTTCAAGGAAGTGTCACGGTTTAGGTTAAAGTACGTCCTTTTACAGCATATTTAAAGCTTCCACTTCATTTTCTGTATTACCAAAGAAACAAGTCCTGCCTTATCTAATTTAGGATTGTTTGACTGGTAGTTGGAAAGAAAAACAAGATATGTTGATTAGAAACGTATGTGTGATGCGTCACCAGCAGACTTCATCTGGGAGAAAATAGTTTTCTCTCAAAACATAATTAAGGATGAAGTAGGAACATAATTTTTCAGAGACAGAGCTCCTGCATGCCTGTCTTCTTCTCCAAATTAAGGGCATGCCAACCACCATCCACTGTAGGTCACACACTGACTATGGATAAGCACCATAAACAAACAACAACAAATAATGACTCTTTAATGCACAACACTAGCACATGAATAGAAGACATTACAATCCTACAAATGCAGCAGTGTTGTCTGAATGAAAAACAGAGACAATAATCATAGATTTCTGCTGCTTTGAAGCTTTTAGTGTCACCAGGTCTGACTCTGGTTTTTTCTGCTAAGCAGCAGAACAAAGATGTTGTGGTTGGACATATTTGGCAACACTTGACCCCTATCCGCTTTTTCTGAAACAAAGAATTGGCATCACTAGTGAACCTCAATGTTTCTGTGTCTCTCATTCCCATTTTGATTCATGATCACATGTATTTTTTAGATTGCATAAATTATGTATTTGTTGGACTAATGAATGCCCTCCACTGATAGAACTTTGGGGGAGTTGTGAAATAGCTGGATATGGCCTCTATCACCCGCATCAGCGTTCTGATTACATGTCATGGCAACTCTGAGCAATGAGATGCGGTTTGGCTGAAAAAGACCTGCTTGGCCTTTTGGAAGATTTTTTATATACACATACGGTACACCAAGGTCCAGAGAGCCACAGAATGTAAACATACCTCCTGGGCTGGCCTATGTCACTACACACCACTGCTTTGTTGTGTGTTTGCGTACGCATTTGTATTGAGGTGTGTGCAGCTACGCATGTGTGGTCTGACTCGTTGACAACTATAAAACAGGCCCCCGCTGTCTTTATTACCTGTTCGACCTATCCCAACCGCTTTGTTCCTGCGCTACGTAGAAACACATTGGCCCGTGCTTGCGTTGGCGTTTTCTGTTCCGTCGGAATTTAATAGAAAAGGCGCCATTTCACCACGGAAGGCAATGGCTCTGGGTGTGTGCTGAAGCTGTTTGGATACCAGGCGGCGCCGGAGGTGTGTTTGCTGGGCGCCGATGGGCAACTCCTGCAGCTGCCCGCCTCAGGTGCAGGAAGAATTGAGTACTTCCTTTTACAAGATGTGTAATTATTATGGCAGACAAGGGTGTGGATTTAAACCAAGTCAATATGTAGATAAGCTTTATACACACACATACACACACACAGCTGCTTGGAGAAGGATGCTGTTGTATGTGGTATAATAAAGCAGGTTGCCAAAATGCTGTGCAGGTAGGAAGGAAGCCTTCTGGGCCCGTGGAAGTGGAATCTGATGGGAGCATTGAGGCCTCCAGGAAAGTGCCAGCAAAACCATAATGAGGAACTTCATGTCTGAGTCCAAATTTTGCGACGCTGCCATTCGTACCCGCCCCCCCAACCCAATGGTAACTGACAGAATATTATATGACTTTAATTTTGACATTGAAGTGCCGAATGCGCCATGTTGTGGAATCACTAGAGTTCAGCCGAACTAGCAGAAGTGCTAGTATAAGTAGGTTATTTATATTAAACTTGCAATAACATCATAAACGCCCCGAATGGTGAAGACGTTTGTTTCCGAATAGCTGTAAAAAACTCCTGTCGGCTTCTCACCCTGGCAGCTCGCTGGATAAAAGGCAATGACACTGGGGGTCACGTATGTTCACAGAGGCACTCTATTAAAGTTTTGGTTCGTCTTTCTGGGCCATCTATATAAAACATGAAGCTGCACTCTTTCCCCAGAAGAGCCTGGATTTTAATCAGACCTGCTCTTCAGACAGACGTTTTCCTGCTCCTCGTACTTAGCAGGCGCCACATCAGGTGCACGGGGACCAGTGTCAGCGGCACTGGAACTGAGTCTGTGATGGCTAAATGATGTCAAAAATGGCCCCATTAATGTCAATTTGAGATCAAGGGCCAATTCATAGCGCGAACCTCTGCCGTAAATGTGCTTTCTAATCTCTTCCATCTGCATATCTACTGTGGCCCCTCGGTGCGTTCCTTTTCTTGTAAGTGAAATGTGTCACTGCTCATATGAGGATTTATGTGAAGACTGACAGCTCAGAATACAGCACATATCTGCGGAGCGCTGGGATCCGCCGTGCTGCCTTTCTGCGTCTCGTTCTCAAGTCGGTGTCTGTTAGCGCGCCCGGGTTCTGTGTTATTCAGTGCCATGCTATTCCGCTAGCCTACTATTTTCCCTAATTAGGCCATTTGCAGGATGCGTTCTCCTTAGTGTGGTCATTTACGTTCGATACCACTCTGAACTGATAGGCTTTTGTTAACTGGTTGTTCCTATTTGCAACGTTTCGCAAAGACATCAAAGGGTGGACCACAAGCCTCATTTGGCAACTTCTCCCAGCTATCCATCGGCTGCAAAACACCCCGGTGCCTTGATTATTAACTCAGTCACCACCCTCTCATTCAACTTGAATTAAAAATTAAAAACCGGCAGAAATGACAGCGCCACACCATTGAAAGTAAAGTGTGTAAAACCAACAAGGGCTCATTAGCGAGTAGTTCTGAAGACAAGCATTCTGACTAGAGACTCATTACACTTCTCCTATTTTAACTCTAATTGGGTTCATTTTATATATGAAACGCCTTGAATATTTAATGTTGAAAAAGTTCTACTTCTGATACTTTATGTAGCCAAAGATACTTGGCCTGTGTTAATTGTCCAGGTTATCAGGCGAGCTGTGAGCGCTTTCCTACTCGCTCTTGCTCTCTTTATGGAAAACACGAGAGAAGAAAAACACTGAACACATTGCTTGGTGGATTATTGATTGGGTCACAGTCTTCAGACAAATAAATCTGATTTAGCAATCACGACAACAACAACCAAATCATCATCTGGATCGCTGTTATGTTAGCTGCTGTTCTGCCGGTGTGCTGTTTTGATTGTGGACAATTTAAATCATCTAATAGATAATAATATGTGAACAACATGTTATTACCCCACGATCCTAAATGGTGTCGCTAACTTAAGCTCCAAAGACTCACCTAATAAAGCCTTTGTAGTATTTAACAAGTTGCTCAGCTAGCCAGGCTTAGAGCATTTTAATTAAACAGATTAAAAACAATGTTATGGTTTCTTCCTCTGGTTGCCTTCACACAATCTTTTGTTTCTCTCAGGTTGAAAAGAAAGAAAGAGAGAGAGGGAGAGAGAGAGAGAGAGAGAGGGGAAACAAAAGCAAGATTGTGTTTCCAGGCAGGAAAGTTTGAAGTTCTTTGTTTGGAAGCAAGGTTCCGGGTGCAGCACACTGTTTAGCTTGGTGACCCTGTGACTGTCTTCTGAGGAATTGTGTGAGCAGCCCTGCAGAATAGTGCTCCAGGGTCGGCTTTCATCTTAGCAGTAACCTGTGGACTTTGAAACTCAGGGCGATGGAATTGCAGCTTTGTCAGTACACTACTAATTAGAAAATTCCTGACCTCGAGCAAGATGTTTTAATTATGTGTTGTGTCAACGAGTTTGCAGATTTAATCCACCGTTGATACACACTCAAGTGTGCAAACTGTGTCGCACATTGTAGTAGATCAAGTGGAATGGAGCAGGGGCTTTTTTCTCCATCTTTCTCTTCCCCGTGTAACCTTACGCCTTTCCTGCACCATGTTCGTTAAGAGCCATCACATGCTTAAGTAGCCAAATTAGACGTGGAGTTAATGTGTTAGTTCGTGAAAAAGCTGGTCTGATTTGCCTTGGTTTGTGGGAGGCTGAACAATGTGACAGTATTGTGCTGGGTGTGAGCTCTCTGTTGCAGTGAGTCAGTGTGAGGGAAGGCAGGAAGGGGTTAAACAGAAATTGAGCGGGGATGCTGGGGGCAGCAGTGCTGCAGAACATAGCAGTGTTCGTGCGAAGGCAAGTCATTTCCCGAAACACTGCAGACACATGGCCTGCGGCGCTCTAAAACCTTTGGAGACCAAAATGGCTTGCAGGAGTTAGAAGTAATAAGGTGTTTTTTTGCCTTCTTTCTCCTTGACTGAAATTCTGCACGGTTGCTATGCATTGCCATGGAGCTGTGTAGCTGTTTTTATGGTTTATGTGGGTATTAAGATGCTCTGCAACTGGCCATTTTTGAGATTTGTTGTTGTTTAGTTGTGAAGCAAATGGAAGTTGTTTGTTTTGAAAGTAATTCCCTCATTTTTTGTGCCATGATCAGAATGCTAGCCCTCACTCCCTTCTCTTTGTATTTTCCCCCTTTTTTTTCTTTCAGTTTTTTTGCACTGCTATTCACAAAATAACAAATTAACAAAAGCCTGTATGAGACAAGAAGGAACAGACATGGCAAATGCATTTCACTCACCTCCATTTTTTGAAAGCACAGTGACAATGGCAGCCTGTTGTTTAGGCTTTTCTACAGAAAAGGAACCTGTGATAGGAACAAAGGCCATCTGTGTCGGTGCATGAACATAAAGCTGTGGTATTAGTCCATTCTGACCTCTGTGATTATCGGAGGACTGAACCAAAACCCTTTTCATCCTCTCCCCTGGTTCTGTTAATCTTGGCTGCCTTGTCTGCTTCAAAGAGGGGCTCCGGCATATAATCTGGGTATGTACATCTGTGAATTATTATTCTAATTCTTTATACGTTTATTAGAGCTGAATAAACTCCACATCAAATACATCACTCGGGCAATGTCAGAAAGCCCGGGGCGAATCAGCCGACATCTGTTAACTCTTTCAAAATGGCCTCATCCAGCATGTCTGTGGGCGTAGAGGAGCGAGAAAAAGGAGAGGCGAGAGAGGGAGAGAAAGTCTCTGTTGCTGATTAATGGCGGCCGTAGGAGAGGCGTTTCAGGCCGAGTTGGAGATGAAGCGGGGCTGCACTCCCACGGCTGGGCTACACACTGTAAACACTGTGAAGGGACGAGGCAGCGTTCCCCAACTGAAATGCAGCATGGAGGAGAACATGTGGGAAAGCTTTGCTTCCTGGCACATAGTCAGTCAACCAGGCAGTCAGTCAGTCAGTCCTTCAGTCAGTAAATTAGTCAGTCAGTGAGTCAGTCAGGCCCTCAGCCACTCAGCCAAACAGCCAGCTCTTCAGCTCGCCTGTCAGTCAGCAAGTCCGTCAGTCAGCCAGCATGCATGCTGGTTTGTCAGTCAGTCAGGTAATCACGCTGAGAGGAGGCCCATCAGGAGTACCTGCAAGTCCCTTTAAAGGATCTACACACCAACTGCACTTACTGGGCCACCAAATCGTGACCTCTCTGTCAGGGTGGCCGGGATCACAGACCAAATTCCATCAATATTTGAGTAGTGGCTGTTGTTAATTTCCATCCTGGCTTGAACTTTAAAAAACACCACCTGGTTCAGCTTTTGCTTCACTTCTTTGTTTAGCTTGTCAACAGTCTGTCTCTCTTGTGCTATATATGTCCTCCTTGCCTGAAGCATAGACATCAGAGTTTAAACAGATTTTTCAGCATCAAAGTAATAACAACAATAGAGTAATGTTGCATCATGCACAGCTTATCTATCTCTCAACCGACATGGGGCTACTCTTTATCCGTCAACACGAATGCTGAGCAATGTTTTCCCCCCATGTTGCAGTTTTAGTTAACACAGTATGTTAGCTGGTGTGTTGTCACATACCGGTACATATAGTACAGCCTCTCTCACCACGCAGCCCCCTGTCTGCAACTTCTGCCGTGAGGAGCGTAGTGCTGAGGCAGCAGGTTGGACTGTGCGGGGCCGAGCAGCTCTGTGTGCCTGGCAAAGTGGGCCATTAACCCACCGCCCTGAGGTGTGACCTGGGCCAAATCCAATATTGGCTCCGGCATCAAGGCATAGGTGCCACTCAGGGTTCAAAGCCACAGATCAGCAAGAAACCCACCACCGCTGCAGCCCAACCCCCGTTGCCTTTCTTAAACAATAAAGGACTGAATGTAAATTCAGACTGTAGACACCTACAAGCACCGGTGCTGCCACTGCACAACTGGAGACAAGGAGTCAAAAAGAAAGGAACATAGACAAAAAGAACGACAGAGAGGGTGAAGACATACATTATTAATCTAAAGTAAATTTAGCAAATTTGGAATTCATTTTGGTTCCCTCAAGAATGAGGTGAAAGTTGGTGGTCATCGGTGGTACACGGACATCAAAGTGTGACCTGCTGACTTTACTTTTCTATGAAAACGTTTTGAATTTTTATGCACATTAATTATCATAGACAGTGAATGAAAGTCCAAACATATCCGCCCAGTCACTCCAATTAAATCTGCACACATTGCATTCTACAGCTTGCTCAGTTATAAACATGGTATGATGTAATGTCGGCCCAGTGTTGGACACAATGCAGACATTTGGTGTACTTTCAAAACCACATTACTCAACAATGCCTTGTCACACAGAGAAACACCCTCTATTAGTGGAAAGGGTGCACTGTAAAAACAAAAAATCCCAGAAAAAAAAAAAAAGAATATT
This sequence comes from Stegastes partitus, assembly GCF_000690725.1. NCBI lineage: Eukaryota > Metazoa > Chordata > Actinopteri > Pomacentridae > Stegastes > Stegastes partitus. Next base: position 48,864 of record NW_007578952.1, on the reverse strand, counting down.
GTTGCAAAGGTGCCAGAAAATGCGTTTTAAAAAATGGTGGAATATCTCAAGGTTCAAAAAATCTAAAAAACAAAATGGTCTAAATACAGGCAATTATCTGTAGAGTAATGATTGTTTTTGCAGATTTTAATCCAGTAAAAATGTAATTTTACACTCACACAGTGCCAAGGAAAAACATGTAAATTAGTACTTTTATTTCAGTGATTCTACTGGACGTTATCTGTAATTTAACTAGCCGGAAAAATATATAAAATAGCATTCAAAAAATGTACCATTTTCAATCCATAATATACATTATGTTTATTTCGAGTAACAGCTAATATCTGTAAAATAGTGGATTTTTTTTTCTTACAAATTTAAATAAAGGTAAAAGAAAACAAAAAAGATTTTTGATATGAACCATATTTACAGTTTTTGTCTTTTCTGGTTTTTAGGGTTAACATTTAAATTAATACTTTTTTTTAGCAAAACATTTAGGACTTCGATCAGGAAACAGGAGTGTGAGAATGGGTGAAGAAATGAGTAAAGAAGTTTGATCTGTGTTCATAGTGTGAGACAAGCATCATTAGGAAACTGGTTCTGCTCTTTTTTGTGATATGTGTTCCCTATCTATGCAATGATGGTTCATTAGTGATTCAAATGAGACTAATTGGTGTTGAGATGGACACAGAGCTTTATGCAAATTCTAACTATGATTGAATTTGATGTAAATTCAATTTTTTTTCCCCCCCAAAACCTTTGTTGCACTGACAAGCAACTGGCATTGTTGTGTGCTACACCTCAGTGCAATAAACACTTCCACAACAATTTGACCAATAGGAAGGGATGTAAATATGGATGCAGGGCGAATCAGTCCGCTTCTGTGGTTAAAATACTAAATACTGCCAGTCTCTCTAAATAAAAATACATTTGTTGGAGCTGATTTCACTGAAAATTTTTCAAACTTCCATCATTTGTCAGTGATCTTTTTTTTCAGTTGCTTTATATCCCGAGTACAATACTGTTGACACATAGCTGTATTATTTATAAATCTAACTCTAATGACATTTCACTTTATTTGCCTGATTATTGCATCGCAGCACAAGAACGTGTGAAATGAATCGTGCATTTTGATGCTTCCTTCAGCCTCTCTTTCAATCTGTCCTGTTATTTTCCACATACTGTATTGTATTAATCGTCAGCTACACAAAGCACGCTCGCTGTTTCTCATTTTGTGTGCATGCGCGCACCGGAAACCGCAGCGAGTGAAATGGTGTAAAATAATGCGTCTGGCCCATTGGCACGTTGTCATGTGTGTCAACAGAATGTCGCTGAAGACCAGAGCCAGGAAAGAGGCCTGATTAGACGAGTTTAAAACCTCTCCTCTCCTCTCCTCAGGTTCTATCCTCTGCACTCGCTCTCTGTTTTTCTCTGTCCCCAGCTCCAAACAAGTCAAATGTCTGAAGAGATGTATCGAAGTATCCCTGCGCGTTCTGTACGATGGATATGTCATATGACATAATGCCTCGGAGCAGCCATCACAGATAAAATGACAGATGCTGTTTTTTGCCTCATGGATCTTTCTTGGCCAAGCTGATTTTGAGACTTTCCTTTTTGCTCTGCCCCTCTCTCTCTTTGTGACTCTGCTCTCCTGCTTTTTCTCCTCTCCTCACATTTTCTTTTCATCCACCATGACCTTACAAAGCCTGCCATTTTGTTTTTTTTTATTGAATTTCAAACACAATTACTGTGTAATTGCTGGCGACAAGGACAGCGTGGTCGTTGATGTCTCACTTTCCTTTTTAACTGACACTCAGCCATCTGCTTTGTTTAGCGTCGGTTGTTTACCCCGCCCATCCCCTCTTCCTCCTCCACAACATGATTTCCTGCGTGTACTGGCGAGGGGGGGGGGGGATCGGTCTCCATAGATACTGACAACAACATACTGGTGTTTGGGTTGTTGGCTTTTTTTTTTTTTTTTTATGTGGAGGGCATGTAAAGACAGAGGGAAGAGGTGCGCTGAGTGAATTCCTGGACGAGCACTGACCTTTCTGCCTGTATTTCGATCACATAAGGCTGCCCTTGTCCCTGAAGGGAATGAGGTATTCTGGGAGCAGCTACCTGGACAGCGATGTCTGGCTATACTCGCTGTCTCTCTCCTCCGTACCATCAGCCACTGCTGCCACGGCACCAACCCCAGCACCGACTGCCCGCCTGTGGCTACTACTGCCCATCCGTCCAGGTGGATGGATGGCTTTGATTGGTAAAATCTGTGGCCCTGTCGCCGGCCGTACTTGTGAGTGGCAGTAATTGGCATGGCAGTAGGCAGGCCCATCTTTCACATGTGGTCAGCTATGATTGACCTGATTAGGCCAGGGTTGCTCCCTCAAGTGAGGGTTTGATATGCCCCAGGGCGCCGAGGAGCTGGCTAGACCCTCTTGCCCCTCAGCCAGCGACCCGAAGACGATAGATGTGGTTGAGGTAAGCTGGCAGGAACAGTGGTCTGGCTAGCCTCACTCATCATCCAGCGTCCAGGGGTCAGGGAGTGTACTGAGGGGAAATCTGAGACAAGGCATCGTCATACAGTGTACACAAACACAAGCATATGAAGGGGCGGGAGCTGGAGGGACTTTGGTTTAGTTCTTGTAAATTCATACCCATCATATGTTTGCAATTAAGGCCCTGTCTGTACTGTGTATTTACAGAGTGGTGCAATCAATGTAATTGTGAGAGGGTGTTCCTGACTGAAACGTCTGTCTTATTTCTCTCTGCCTGGGTTCAAGTGGGCACTTGCTGGATTTGTTTCCCAGTGTTTCTCATTTTCAAATGTAAATGCATCTCTTGATTTGTATCAGCCTCTGTATACACTCCCTCTTTTTTTTTTTTTATCGTTCTCATTTTTCCTGGATCAAATACAAACAACAAGGGCTCCATTTCAGAGTGGGACGTCAGCTCAGATCTATGTCAGCAGTGTTGTTTATTTAGAGGGAAAATCTGTTCATATTCCGGGCGATGTAAAGAGTCATAAAACACACTTAAATTAAAATGATGGTTTCCCTGGCTGTTGGGAACATGTCGCCAGTGTTTTTCTCAGCCTCGTGTTTCTCTAGTTTTTTTTTTTTCTTCTTCACAGAGCTCGTCTGCACCTGAAGATCTGGACGTTATTAGTGCGTCTTTTTGATCTCATTCATGCTCTGCAAGAGGGATTATTTTTCTTAATTGGAGGTGTAGACTTGCTTAGAGGCCACAACATTCCTTACTATTGATACTGTCAATGTGTTTGCCATTCAGTAAAGATTACTTCATTTAGTGAATGGGAAACATAGTATCGCTTGCTTTTAAACCCTGTTTTGTTTCACCATGGAAACTATCCCTTCGACTGCGACACAGAGACAAAGATCTTTCTCTTCCCTAAAGAAGACGTGAGGACACGTTTCCAGAAAAAGACACATGTTAAAGAACAGCATCATTAAAACCCAAATATTTAATGTTTCTGATAAAGAGCACAATTATTTTACTTTTCTGTTCATATTAAAGCTTGTAGACAAAAATACATATAAACACAGCATCACGAATAAAGTGAACTTAGAGCACTTGGGTTTTTCAGCGAGGGCCTCAGGACAGTGGGGGTTGGAGTTTGAATTAGACACTGCGAGGTCACTTTAGCAGTATTGATGGCCACTGTTGATTTAATCAACCACATTTGCCAGCTGAAAGCTCAAAGCTGAAATATTCCCTTCTGTCTCTCGTTAGCAGTGAGATTCCTGCACAGCTCTGGAAAAGTATGGAAACTCAGTTTCGTCATATCCATGTCTGGAAGAACTTTGGAATTGGACAGAAACGAGAATATGAGTCCTCAGGCGTGCTGGCTGCTCTCTGAGGCTGCACTTAGCTGTTAGCTCAAAGCAGTGCTGGGCCTGAAATCAACAGGCTAACATGCACACAATGGAGCTACTAACATCCAGATGCGAAGAAGGTATAATGTTTACCATCCATGTACCATATATACCGAACATACCACCCATGTTTACCATCTTAGTTAAGTATTTTAACATGCTAACAGGAGGATTACTACCTTGCTAAAGCTTATTTTAGGCTGATGATGGGATTTAGTTTTTCATAAACCAAAGTATCGATGGTGATGCGACATTAAGAGTTACAGGCTCGCCATCGTAATTACATTTTATACTCTGGGGACCATGAATGTCTGTACCACATGTACAACCAATAGATAACTTAAATATAGATATTTAACTAAAAACCATAAATGTCAATCTGGTGGTTGCACAACAGGAGTCAAAGGATAACCAGCGTCATCTGGATCCATCCTGAGGCGCACAGAAATGTACTGCAGCCTATCAAGTAGCTGCTGAGATATTTCGGTCTGGACTGAAATGGTGAATCAACACCTTTCTAACATTTCAGAAGAATAAAGAGAGCATTTTGGACAATGGTATTAAAATGACAGCATCTATCCTTCTGTTGCCTTTTTAATAACTACATTTGAAGTGTGCCACCTTTTCAGTAACGTTTCTCTGATCATTCCCAGTTTTGTAAACCACTGTTCCACTGTTTGGAAAACCAAAGCAGAACTGACCACCTTTGCCTCGAGTTCTCATACGGTTCAGGTTGTGGGTTATTAAGTTCCAAAAAGCATGGAAAAGCAGCTGTGGTTCATCTGCCTTCTGTCCAAATGGAGGACTTTTGATGGATCTGAAAACAAACTAGGTTGAATTGTTGCTACATGTTAGAAGACAATACGGACTTCTGCGATGAATTTAGATGGATTTTTAGAATTATTGGTGATGGATTTGCCCCTTCTTTGGTCTTCAAGTCATTCCTTATAGCTTTAAGCTGTGTTTGGGCTCATTTTCCTGCTGCAGTGTCAATCCCACAAAGATGCAAACCAGAGGGTGGAGCATGTCTCTGAAGAATGAAAGTGAAGCAAGTGGAACTTCCCCTTTATCAGGGTGGAATCAATTCACTGCAAGTGTTCAACTTCAAAATAGACAAAATACCTCCAGACTTGATTATTCCCAGCACCATGTTTTGTTGTATTGTTGATTCTCTGCTGTATCTCTCACTCTATTGGTCTCCTTACATCCATCCTTCTGTCACTGCCAGAACCCCAAAAACTGGATTCAACAAGAAATAGGACTTTTTTTCCCCCCCGCCTCCTGCTATGTCTTGGTTCACCCCAAGCGTTTGGCCTTGTGTCCCCGTCGTCCAACAAGTCATTTAGAGACGCTACGTTTGCTGATTGGAATCTTGTGTTCTTAATTCAACAAATTCTGCATTTGTTTTGGTAACCTACTTTTCTATTTCTCCGCGAACAAGGATTAAGATGTTAATTTTCTGATGCTGTGGTAATATTTGATCTGCCAGATTGTACTCTGGATGCAGTTGATCCAGTTTCTATCATCCTGCCATGTGTTGCCGCCCTAGAAAAAACAAGTCTGGCCATTATTTGATGCTTAGAAAGCCCGTCTTTGATTAGTGCCCATTTGGAACTTGCAAACTTCGAGAACCACATCGTCAATGAAGACATAATAATTTGGCTTTATTCTTTCTATTATGAACAGGCCCACATAGCAGGTAGCTAGAAGGGGCCCCTTTAGGAAGGATTCCTACCGAGGCAAATCGTCCATTGGGTTTTTAAGGGGGAAAGCATTGTAGTCCCTCCAGTTGCCACATTGTGAGACATTGTTATGGAGTCCAGTTTACCAGCCCTCGGGGGCCCATAATTGCCTGCACGCCTGATTGTGAAAGTGTAGCAGAGAACAGCTTTTTTTTTTTTTGCCAGACCAGGAGAACTGGACATCCAAATGACTTCACATGTACACACATACAGAGATTCCTTGATGCATTTGACTTCTGGCATTTTCACCATGTTTTTACTACTTAGTAGAAATGTTCTTCTGGAAACTTGAGGCACAGCTTTAGTTGAAGTGTTCATTTTCAAAACAGACATTTTTGTAGATTTTCAGAAAACTTATTTTTTTGTTGTTTGCTTGAGATAGTGTCGATCAAACTGAAGTTGAGTGGATTTGACTCAGTAGAAATGACAGAAATAGAGATTACTTAAGTTTGATTGATGTTGTCTCAGGTAGATGATGGAAAAGTGGGTTTTCTGAAGGTTGGTGAAGATGGAGTTTTCTGTTTTTGCAAATGAACTCTTCATTTCTAACAGCTGAACAATGGCTGTATGTTGGTTGAAGTGGACAAACCTCTTATAAGTAGATCCAATCCAGTGTCACCAGCTTTAATGGAAGGATGCACCTTAATGAGTCGGACCTTCTCTGCAAAGTAGTTAACATCGCTGTTGCGGCAAAGTTACTGAAGTGTGATTGTTGACCCACGAATAATACACATTCTTAAATATTCATTCTACATTTTACATGTTCGAACTCCTTTCTAAAAGACTCTCACATTTTCTTAATGCGTTTAGGAAACCATGAGAGGTTTGATAATAGATGTTACAAGAGTCAACAAGTCTTCTTCGAGTCTCTCCATCTCACCCTTCGACCTTCCTTTTTTTTTTCTCCAGGTTTCCGGCAACACGGCGGGCTCCCCGGCCAGCTCCTCCGCCCCGTCCACCTCATCACGCCAGTACACGCGGCAACGCATCACTCGCGTCAACCTCAGGGACTTAATTTTCTACATGGAGCAGGAGAGAGAAACCGCCCACTCCCTCCTCCTTTACCGTGCCCTGCTCAAGTAGCCTCTGCTCCGCTCAGCGCCCACCTCAACCTCCTCCTCCTCTTTCCCAGCCACGTGCCTTCAGATCAGGTCTAATGTTTCAGCTCTGTGTCTCCATATGTACTGTAGTGATGTTTGATGTAGCTTTTAATAACAAGCGAGATAGAGAGAGAGAGAGAGAGAGAGAGAAAAAAAAACAAAACAAAAATAAAACTGTTGTTCCGTGTCTTCTCCATTTAGCTTCACGGTGTGTAGTTAGATCATTCAGTTTAAAGGCCATATCATATTCTTTTGTTGAAGTTGGATTTGTTCGAGGAACGATGTGTTTATGTCACAGCACTTGACCCAGAACTCGCTCCGTGTATCCTGGGTAGCTATTTATTGGCAGAAGCTTCAGTGAACCTCTCAAAAAAATCGGGATTACTTTGGCTAAGAGAATTATGTCCACACCTTGATACAGCCTACAATATTCTCCACGAGCTATTTGTTGAACACAGTTCAATGAATGTAGTCCAGCTGAACTTTAGCAATCTTTACAGATTTCTAGACCAACATGACAAGTTTGAAATATTCAGATTCCAAATAACAGCATCGTGTTCAAAATGTCCTTATTGTACGTGTAAATAGTTCTTTTTGAATTATTTTACAGCATGTATATTTTTATCACATGTAAGCTTTGTAAGAAAAGGAATAATCCATGTGTCGATATTATGAAACCTGATGTTTTGTACAACCATGTGCTTTGAAAGAGTCAAATTTAGACAGTTTATTCTGTAGAGTATTGTTATGAGGCAGACTCCTCCCAAACCTTCTGCAAAGGTCATTTAACAGAACCACGGTCCGCACTATGTGACACCAGTTTCCAATAGGTCACCCTTGTTAAGTGAGTCAGTATTTTTTATTTTCGTTTTTCGAAACCACACAATAATGTGAACAATGTTTTTTATAACTAGTCGTAACTCGTGTCCTCCAGTATGATGCCAGTTTTAGAAGGTAAGTTTTGGTGATGTTCTAGGTGGGTTGGTGTCTGGGGAGAATGAAAACAGACATTCCTTTATCTCTTACTCTCATTGTACCATCTGCACATTACTGAAGTTAGAAGGAAAAAAAAAATAAAACATTTCAAGTGTTCTCAAGGGGAGCCCTGGAGCAACAACACCACCACCATCACCACCCACACTTTGATAAGGACTGAATGACAAAGGTAATCCATGAAGCGTTTTAGTGCGCGGCACTTCTGCTTGTTTGTATTCTGATTCAAAATGAAACATCACAGCTGTAAAGTCATGTTTAACTGTGGAAGGAAGCGGTTCAATGATTCCAGCCTAAAACTGATCCCATTTTGTTTTGTCTCTCTTTGTATTGCCGACTGAAGAGAGCTTACGGGACAAAACACCTGCTTTTTCCATGTCGTCTTGCATTTTCGCCTTGTCATTTTTTATTTTTTTAAAACAATCCTTATTGTATTATGTAAAATTGTCCATTCTGGTTTATTTTTGTTTGTTTTTTTTCTATTTAACTAAATATCTTGGCCTCTATGCAGCTTTTCTTGTCATATTGAAATTTATTTAAATATGGGTGACATTTGAAACAATTGTTGTGCATTGTACATTTTGACAGCACTTTTTTTAATATCTATTTTATCTGACAACTAAAAGCTGTCACTGTATTATAGCAAAGAAATTACTCTTTTAAGTAGTAAATGGTATTGCCAATTTCTGTCAAAGGACAATTATTTTTAACAATTAATATATTTCTTTTTCGTTTTGTTTTTTTTTTCTTTTCTTTTTTTTGAGATTGGCTTTTATGCTTAACACATTTTCATAAATTTTATCTCCAAAAATACCATGTTTTAAAAACAAGCACAACAATACCTATTGTGGTTCAAATGATTTTATTAATGATTTCTATGGTTTCTGGTGGTTTCACAGGAGGACATTTCTACTACTACTACAACTACTACTACAGCAGCTTTTTAGCCAAAATATTAGGACGATATTCCTGATGTAAACAGACGGGGAAATAACATTTCAATGTAAGGATGATTTGTAAATATTGTTTACAAAACTATGTGTTTATTAGAACCACGTTATTTTTGGTAAAACTCTTGTACATATCTTGAAGATTTCCTGTTTGTGTGAAAAAACAATACTTATGTATTTGTACCTATTTTGTAAAGGAATAAATAAGCTGTTTACTAAACTAAACAGACGCTGACTTTGTCCACTTCTTCTTTTGTTTTACTCCAACACTCCTATTAGTCTGTGGATAGGACTGCATGCTGTTAAGAGTCTTAGCAAGGATAAGAAAATGTAAATTCTAGCCTAAAATGACTTATTAACTAAGCAACGTGTTCCCTCCTGTTCATCCTTTACTCTTTAAAGGGAAAACTATGTTATGTTTTTGCAAGACATTTTTCTTTTTTTTTAAACCAAAGTCAACCGCTAATTCAGCCTGCTTCATTTCCATTTCTAACATTGCACATGCTAAGAACAAACTGAGTCAAGCGCTGCTGCTCAACTATGAAAAGTCCCCCTAGGTTTCTGCTGCTAATTAAGCAGAAGCATTTTTGAAAAGACCAAACCGTTTAACTCAGTGCAAAATATTGGGGTTTGGGAGCATATTGGTTTTTTTCAGGATCTCGGCCTATGCCTTCAGTCCCTCTGGAGCTGTAGACTGCTGATCTGGATTCAGCCCTGAAGACGACCTCCCCCCCACTTTAAGAAAATGAACGCACACACACACACACACACACATAGAAGCTCGGGTAAAGTAGGCTGATGAGATTTATCAGGTTTCATCAGTTCAATTAGAGGACACAGAGTTCAACTTGCTGAATGCATGAACATATTTAGATGCTTCATGTGACCAATCTTCTTTTTTTTTTGAAGGGCTACGGACCGACATAAGAGCAACGAGACACACGTCAGATATACAGTACATCCTTTTATTATCGCAAATATGCAAGAAAAGTCAAATGGAGACACTGTAAATGAACACATGCCCTTTAATACCACAGTCTAATTGTTTTAAACACTTTAAATAATATACATTTGCACCTTATTATACCCTTTGAAATGTTTTAATCCATATGTACACAATGTAATGCTTTGAATTCTTTTTCATTCTTTTTGTGAAGAGGACTAAAAGGTCTCTTAAAAACATGAGGGTCCCATAAAACCCAGAGTCCTGATAAATCAATATACAATAACTGTACAACTGACCCGCCTCAGAAGTGGAGTGAATGCCATGTGGACTGGCTGAACACTGACCAGTACTTCATCAGAAAGGGTGACACGTGGGAACATGTCTGGGAAGTTTCCAGTCCTGTCGAGTTTGTCTAGCTCTGGAGTTAACCTGCCATTTATGTGTCCAATCAAAAGTGGCGTCTCATGTTATTGCAGTCAGAGAAACCCATACGTGTGGATTCTTACTTTACTTGCAAGTTGGAATGGTCATTTCTAATCTTTTTTTTCCACAAATGCATGACCCCATAGCTCTTAAAAATTGTCAGAAGCGCATTCTATGATGTCAAGATGCCACGTCGGTGAGAAAAATTCTCTCCTTCCTCCCTTAAAAAAAGTAATGCTTGTAGGTGTGGCTTTATGGCAACGCTGATCATTTTCCCCACGAAAGAACCCAGATGAGTTTCCACCTCCCTAATATCAAGAGGATCAAAGATCGAAGGGGATCAGCGGCGGAGTGAAGTCGCCTGGCCGCGCAGTGCAGTGCGTTCGGAGTATTTTGACTCATCAGTTTGTTTGGTTTGTTGTGGTGTGGTCCAGCGAGCTACGGCGTAGGAGGGCATTTTGAAAATGGGGCATGGGTGGGGGGGGGATGACACAGCAGCAGGGGGTGCAACCCGAGTTTCTACTGGCACCACTGAGCTGGGAGCCTTCAGGGAGGCGGAGGGGGGTGAGGAGCGCTGTGAAAAGCCCAACATGCCTCGGCACATGAAAGGCCTGGTTGACCATTCCCTTTGAGGCGACTGGATGCAAAGGCGCAGGCCACTGGCAGGTCAGAACAAAGACGGGCTTGATTGTGAGAAAGACCCCCGGGGAAGACTGCGCTGGACACCAAGCCCATCTCCATCCACTGGCTTTTCCTTGTGTAATCAGATGGAGCAGATACTCTATTAGGACAACATGGTCAGAACAGCTACCGCCCATTTTTAATGGACGGCTAAAAACCAGCCCAGTTTAACTCAAACAACTGCCAGCACCCACAAACATCAGAATGGGCTTCTCTGTTTTTTTTTTTTCCCCTCTCTCTCTCTCTCTCTCTCTCTCTCTCTCAGTCTTTTGGAATGGAAGAAACAGCATCTGTAAGTTACACACAAACATCAGAATGGGCTTCTCTGTTTTTTTTTTTTCCCCTCTCTCTCTCTCTCTCTCTCTCTCTCTCTCTCAGTCTTTTGGAATGGAAGAAACAGCATCTGTAAGTTACACACAAATATAAAGCATGAAAACTTGGCCTTTCTTGTTTCTGTCTTTGATCCAGAAATGTTGAGAATAAGACCAAAAGAATGAGAGCAGGATAGAGTAAATGCCGCCCACTCGCCTCTTTGTGAATAACATGCTGATGCTGGGAGTACAGTTCACTTTGGGTTCTGCCATACATACATGTAAAGAACCGCTGAAATAATCTTGGCTTAGAAGTGACAATATTGAAACTCGGTCTGAAGGTACTGTGAGCTAACTCTCAACGAAACTGTCAAAGACTGGAGGCCTCGAGGATCAAATGTTGGTACCCCTTCATACAGTTGTGAATAATGCATTGTGTCCTCTTTAGCTATAAACTGCAAAAAGAACCTCTTTATATTTGTACAATCAACAAAATAGGCACCTCGTCTACTTTGGTACCTAGAGTGTTTTGTTCTGCTGGAAGTTTTTTTTTCTTCTTTTTTTTCTCCTGTTTTGAATATTTTAACGTCACAGTCTGCTAAAACATGAGAAGATAAACAGCTCGACTTGGCACTGATCACTGAGTTCAAACAAGCGTGTTGAAGGGAAACAGGGCTCCGTAGGAAATGTTTAAGTGCAAAGAAACATTAAGCATTTAAAGTACATCTCTTGCTGATCACGAGACATACTGGTAAACGTCAGCTCTCCCCCGTTGGTCCTCAACTCCGTAACATTCTATCTCAAAACTGCAATACACTTAGAGCTTGTGCAATTTTGACCTGAATTTCAAATTTACAAACGTTCTCAAAGTTGTGCTAAAAACAAACGTTTTGTGCTCCTGCGAGAGAATCCGATCAGAGACCCGAGATATGTTTTAGAGCTCATAAGCAGAAATTCGAGAGCACTTTTTTGTGTGTGCTACACATTTAACTATAAACAATGTCGAAACACCCAGGTTTTCTTCCATTCCCGTTCGAACAATGGGACTTTTTCCGGCTCCGAATGCATTGCCAGTCAGATCGCTTTAGCCACATAGCCTGCAGACATCTGAGTTTCTGCAGCTACTGCCAAGAAACGCTCCCTCACAAGCTCTCAAAGCCTAATGAATTTCAATGTTCATACATCCTTCATATTGGAGAAAGGAAAAAAGAGACATTTAAAATAATCCTATTAATAATAATTGTTTACACCATGTCATGATAAGAACAGCAAAAGGAGCAAGAAGAACATACTTTAGAAACAACAATGAAAAATCGTAATAAACAATCAGTTTGGCAAATGATGCTGTGTTCGGCGAGGCCCCGACGTCTCTAATCGGGCCTGTGGGGGGGACGATCGTCGGGTCTCGGGGGGCCTTTTGGGGGACTCGCAAGATTGGATTAGGTCCTCTCCTTGTCATCTTTAAAAACATCTTATCTGCCAAATGCTTCCTTGTCCCACAGCGGGCCACACTTGTCAGCAGTCAGACGAGACGTGGGCCTCACAGACACACAACTGGATGATACACCGCTGAAAGAAGGGTAGAGGGGTGGGGTGTATGCTGGAGGGTGGGTCGGGGTTGAAGGAGGGGGGCAAGTCGTGTCCCTCCTAAAGTTTTTTTCATCAGAAGGTACGGGAAAAAATAAAAATAAAAAAAATCAACCAGTCACTGTGCTAACATGGTGAGCTGTGCGCTGCTGTTGTGTCCGTATGTCATCGTTGTTGTTTTTCATCACCGTCCCAGATTCTTTGGGTGCTATTTAACATAATCAAAAACTTTTGTTGCTGATGCTTTTTTTCCTTTGTTTGGTACTACATTCCCCTTCGAGTTCTGCAGAGCCGGCGAGGTTAACAAGCCTCTGCTAATACTTAGGTATGTTGGGGGGGGTGGTTGTGGTCCTGCGAGGGCAGGGAGGGGGGGAGGGGGGGGGGACGGGTGGGTGTGGGCAGGGTGGGGTGGTGTGAGAAGATGGAGGGAGTGTAGAGGAGGGTGGGGGGGGGAAGGTGTGTGTTGGCTGTCCCTCTCCCAGAACGCTCTAGTCCAGGGGTTCCTGTTTTATCCTGATGGGCGTGTTGATGGAGAGACTCCGCCGGTCCTCGCGACACAACACGTACTCGCTGAACTGAGACGAGTCCACGCCGCCTCCACATGACGCCGCCACGCTGAAGCCTTTCTGGAAGAGACGCTCCAGAACCTGAAGGGAGGACAGAAGAAGGAGAGAGGGCAATTAAAAACTAAAGAAATACTTTTCATTACAGATAGAGATGCAGGCTTCTGATTTTCTACTCGTTCAAGGAGAGGTTTTCAGGAATATGCTTATCCTTGCCAAAATAAAAGCGATGCCATTCGTACGTCTTTGTTAAAAATGCTGCTGCCGGTGTCAGAAAAATAGAATCAAGTGTATACCGTAATCTCTGGACTATAAGCCGCTACTTTTTTCACACGCTTTGAACACTGCGGCTTAAACAAAGATGCGGCTAATTTATGGATTTTTATGATTTTTACGAATTTGCCTCAAAGTGACATTAAGAGCGAAAGAGAGACTGAGGAAGTGTGTGACGAAGTAATTCTGAGACTGTTCAACTCCGACACTGAAGAAGACGACTTTAGTGGTTTTACTGCGCAGGATTAAGACATTATGACTTTTCCTGGTAAACAGCTGTAGTTTTTATTTTTTTAACCAGCTGTGCTACAGGCACAAAAAAGCATTCACGGGACGTATTTGTGTATGTTACCGATACGTATTTACTTAAAAGTGGCCTATAGACAAGTGCGGCCTACATATTCTTTTTAAAGTTAGTGGGTGTGGCTTATATTCAGGTGCACTCAATAGTCCAGAAATTACGGTAATCATTTAGGTCATTTAAATTTGTGTTTTTTATACATGCAGACATATATAACCACATGAGCTAAATGTAATCATTGTAAATAATCATAAGATATGTGAGGAAGGTCCATGTGCGAAATGCCCAAGACAGCTTTCATAAAACTGTTTTATTAGCTCCATCCAGCAGCTGCTAGCTTAGCTTAGCATCAAGACAGGAAAGAGGGAACAACAGCAGGTCTGGGTCTATCTAAAAATAACAAGTTTCACCTCCCATCACCTGTCAAGCTCCCACATGTCGTACCCTTTATGTAACCAGGAAAAGCCTAATCAAGATGAAGAATCTCTTTTACAGGAGCATCCTGCCCACGACAGGCAGCTGCATAATTTAAGAGCACTCAAAAGTAATTCAGGGGTCCCACCACTTAATTACATGCATAGCTGAAAGATACAAAAATGTAATTTGCTCAATAAGATAAACCTTTTAGGTGGTAAACATTATTTTGATGGGTTGGGTTGACTTCAAAATGTGGGTAATTGCATCAACCAAAAAATATGGGTAATTAAAACTCATATTTATGTGTTAGTTGATTTAAAACTGATTTCAAATTGAGATAACTTAAAATTAATATTTTTTTTTCACCTTGAGGTCAGAAATTCTCATCTCTGCCTACTAAACACTGGAGGAACTTATTTTATTAAATTTTCCAACTTAAAAACTTGTGATAATAATTATGGTAATTCCGTACATAAACAACTTGAAAAATATTTGTTAAAACCAAGAAAATACTCGTTAGAACAACCCAATCTGTGTGAGTAATCAACTTGTGTTTATGCTGCCAATCATTACACAAAAACACTTTTGGCTGTGGTTGTCTTTTTTGGTTAGGCGTCATTTTTGTAGAAGTTGTCACAACTAGCAAAGATTGCATTAACTTTTTGTGCTTAAGGCAAACCAATAACGTAATAACTGGCCAATATATTACATTTTAAAAAGCGCAAATTTATTACACTATTGGCTTCAACAAGGCAAAACATAATCTTTTTAGAGCAACATTACACATTGACATAAATATAAGTATCTAAATACGGTTTACATGAAGATTAAGCGTGTGTCACAATATCGTTAAATCACAATAACAAACGTTAAAAGCATCAAACTCAGCTGTAAGCTCATAGGAAGGAAGGACAATAACTTCTAATAACTTGTTTAACTGTATGTGAAATTTTATAATTCATCCTACATCCACCCAACCGGTCGAGGCAGATGGCCGTCCCTCCCTGAGCCTGGTTCTGTCGGAGGTTTTTTTTCCCCCGTGGAGGTTTTTGGTTCCTTCCCACTGTTGCAGACTGCTTTCGGACTGCTGAAGCTTATAGGAAATCCAAATGTTTGGGATTGTTGGGTGTTTCTGCCGTTGTTAAGCGCTATGAGATGACTTGTTGTTGTAAATATGCGCTATACAAATAAAATTGAATTGAATTGGTTATTCATTTACATGTTTGTCATCTGTTTATAATCAGTTACTTTTCTGTTATTTTCAGAGAAACAAAATGCTTGGATGAAAGATTAAAGCTGACGTGTTACACAAGTACGGTCAGAAAAGAGACCTCGCTGCCTCATGACGAACACGTCAGAAGAAGCTCCTTTGTCTAAGTATGGAATGTAGATTTAGTGTTTGTGATGTGGTCGAGAAGTCCACAACTCAGACATGTTGGACCATTCAGAATTCATTGTTATACGATGAATTGGTTGTCTGAGAGCAATGCTGGACAAATCCTGCTTTTCTCAGCGGAGTGACAGAGTACATTTCCGAGCAACCTGTCAGTATTTTGTGTTTTATGTTTTGGGGTCATGAGAGTGGCAGCAGTTCTCCACGTCGAAAGTCATCAATGTCAGGAATCATACAGGGGAAATGCAAATCAATCCTAACACGTACATCCATATGTGTCTGCCTTCAAGTCAAATAATGTTGCTTTAAATTCATTTAGTAAGATCAGGTCTTTAGGATTCAGGCTACCTCCCAGTTTGGTACACACTTTGGGAACAAATACTGAATCCTGGGAGCGGGGACGACATGTTTGGGTACTTTTTTAGTAAAAATAAGAAATACAAAGTCTGTAAATAAGAACATGGTAATGATTGAGTCTATTAGTGAATGAGGCTGATCATCCAACGCTTAGTAACAGATTTAAGCGCAGCTCTCCGTGCAGCATTACAAGGATGCCTGCATATATGTGACATCAATCCAGCGCTGGCCTCAAAGTGTTAAATCAGTGTTAGTAACAAGCCTCTTTTTGGCCTTAGAAGGTAGCCAAGTTTTGATTTGGAAATAAAAACCTTATTTTTAATGCCAACTTTCTCTGTAACCAACCGCTGGATGCGAAGTGTAAAAGAAACAGAGTCATCAAAGACAGTTCCTATTTATACAGGCTGGATTACAGAGTCCAGAGAAGCGGTGATGCATGGACTGTTTCAGAGCATCGTGATCAAAACCACCGAACAATTTATATGTTTCTTTAATCTACACAAAAACCAAAGTGTAAAAACGCAAAATCCCTGTTTTACAGTCCATTACATGGTGTTCTGGAGAATGTCTTGGTCAGGACCAGCTGCCAAATCATCACTCTTGGAACTTAGTGATGCAATAACTAGTTCAGCTCGTAACCCATTATAACACAGTGATCTCTTGATCTTACACTTTGGTTTTTGTACGACCTAAACCAACAAAATCCAATGTGTTAATTATTAACCATTGTATGTGCTGGCAGGTGGAGTTTGTGACCTTTTGGCTGCTGTTCTGACCCGTTTCCACTCCTTGTGCTAACCTGTCTTATCCAGTTGCCGGTGATGGATTCATATTGAGCTCATAGACATGAGAGCAAACAAGCACATTTTCCAAAGTGTTGAAGTTTTTCCTTAAATTTGAGTATATCTTTTTTTAAAAGATATTTTTTGGCTTTATTAGAAAGGACAGAGAGAAGGACAGGAAAGTGGGGGGAGAAGAAGGAGGAAGGACCTGCAGCAAAGGGTCATGAGCAGGACTCGAACCCATGACCGCTGGAAACTATAGCCCCTATACATGGGACGCCAGCTCAACCAGGTGAGCTACAGCGTATCTTTGTAATGTGATAAACAGAGTTTTTCTAGAATCAGACCACAACCAGACCTTTCTTCCATAAAAATAATGATGAACTGTGAGAAAGTTTAGCGGTACCTCATTACCAGAAACTTAAACTCCACGATGCACTTTCACTAAATGATCAGCTGCAGCCCATGTACGTAAATCACTGATAGGTATCACTTTGTGATATCCATCCATCCATCCACTCGCCGAACATCAACCTCAGATCTTCATCAGTCACAACACGCACCATGTGTCATTAACCCTCCTCCTCCTCCCAATCACACGTAGTGATGGGATAAAACCAGAGGGCACTCCGACATCACACCACCTCTGCAATATTCATGCCGCTTGTGCTGGATTGGCCACTGAACTGAGGGCATGAGCTCAAAGGGATGAGGAGAGCGGAGTGTGAGTGAGGTGTGTTAAGGGGCTGAGTGGAGCTCAGTGTGGTGATTACTGGAGCTCCTAATTTGAGTAATGAGGCTGGGGTGAGAGGAGAAGTGAGGTCCGTGAGCGAAAGAGAGAGCGACGTGTGGGGAATGAGGATGGCGAGTTATGGGGGGATCTGTGTGAGGACAAAGTGCTGGAGCTGCAGGGGGAGAACGGGAGACGGGGATGCATGTTAGCCCTCCAGTCGGGGCACTGATACATACACAAGTCCAAATAGAGATACGCTCAGGCACAAACACGTGAACTCCAACAACACTTTTCTCTCCTCATCTGCTGTAATCCACGTGGGATGTTGTTTTTTTTGGAGGGGGTATATATCTAAATCCCAGTGAGAGGAGTGCTGCGTATTTACTTATTCCCCTTTCCTTTTAATGGAGTGTGCAGTGCATGGAAATGAAAGGTCTCGCTAAGGGCTAACCCTTTCTGCAGATACTGAGCCAGAGAAGTTCAGGCAAATAGAATGGTTTCTTCAGACGCCTATACACACACACACACACACACACACACACTGACATATACACTCATGTTGAAGGATGATCTCTCTAATTACAGGAGCTAGAACCCCATCGGACGGCTAAAGTGGGGTGTTTAGGCTTCCAAGTTGAAGGGCTGCAGCCTCCCCTGACTGGGGATTAGCACAACACAGAAGAGCAGATAAATCACACACACACACACACACACACACACACACACACGGTCATGAAACATGTGCAACATTACAAACTTTCATATGCAAAATGCAAGAAATGCACGCAAACTTGTTGAGCAGACCTGACACCCCCTCACACCCGTTCCCCTCCTGATTAAAACTTAAATGTGGGTCGACGTGCTGCTTGTAAGCAGAAAGGACCACTCGGAAAAGTTACCCCTCCTCCCCCCTTTTCGTCCTCTGGCCATACGACGATGACAAACTCTGTAATTTGTGAGACAGAAGGGGCGGCAGACAGCTGATGGTGAGGATGGCTAATTAAGAGACCTGCCCAAGCATCAAACACTCCCAAATCCATGACAGACGACGGAGGAGCCTAACGATTATGGAAATGATATTACATAGTCTTCTTTGATCATTGCATCACATTGCATTTTTCCCCATCATCTCTTAACGCATGTGGGACTCTGTCATGTTCAGCAATGAATTTGGTCACAGAGGAGTATGGCCTGATCAATAAAGATAGTCTGAAAACACTTTTATCATTAATGCATGGCAACACAAAAGACTTAAGGATATTATTATAGATAGTTGTAACTGACTCAAGGATACTGTAATGACTATAAGAGGCCATGAAAAAACTTCACGTTCAGTTTGACACAGTGAATTATGTAGTGCCACAGGGGAATAAACAATACACTGAATAATTATGATGTATCCAAGCAAAAGGTTTCAATGTCCACAGGACAGTGTCCTGAAATCAATCCCTGCTGACAACACAAAGGAATGCACCCTCTTAAAAAGCTAAAACATGTCTGGTTGCTCAGTTTTGCGCTACATACTTGTGACTGCAGGCTTTCAGATCTCAGCTAATGTTGTACTTATGCAGATTTCTCTGCTTACTTTCCTGCCACACTTGAGCGAAACCATAACAAAATATTCCAACAGCGGGTTGCATGCGAGCAATCTGATTGGCCGAAGTCTCATTCCAGGCATCCACCAAACGGAATTATGTCTAATTAGCAGTCTTTGTTTTTTTTTTTTTTTGTCCTTTTCATGTCCACCACTTTGAACTTCAACACAGCCTTCCCTGCAGTATTGCTGCGGCCATGCTTGAAGTGTGCCAATGCCATTCTTGTTTTCAAGTCAGAACACAACAGTTCAGAGGACAACACTTAACCAAAGTTTGCTGTTTGTACTCTGATCTTTAGCTCTTCCTTTTGTCTCTGTGATCGAAGCTGAATAAAAGCGTCTCCTCGTCGCCAGTGATCCTCCTGCATTTGAAACGCAATAACCCATTCTCACAGTTGCGGGGTCGACATGGCTGCATAGGGACCTTCCCCTCAAACCGCTCAGCATTTAACCATCTCGCTGAGCTGCCACTCAAATAGGGGTTGTCATGGGGATGAGGAGGGGATGTATGAGCCTCTAACCTCCCAGCGTCGCAGCAAAGATGGCGAGGCAGGAATCAAAGTGGATGAGTCTCAGGGCTGGAAACCGGAGCACGATGCAATATTGATGGCCACCGGAGTGCACAGACACACTCAGAAGCCCTCTCAGGAGGAGCTGCAAGACACTCGCTCCTCGTGGCACAGGGCTCACAGCTGAATGACATATGACACTGTAGCATGTAATGGGCGCCGCACTCAGGGGGTCGCTTTTGTTTAACTATGCACAGTCTTTAATATGTGACAAGGAGCGCTAACTGCAGTCTCTGCGTCGCATCCTCTGCTTATCACAAGCATCTGGCATAAAACAGCCGTGAAGCTCCAACTCTTTCTAATTCTCTGAGCCATCTGCCGGCTCTTTTAGGAGTCACAAAAACGCTTTGACAATGCAGAATAAAAATGATGGTATCGCTGCGACTGAGCTCGCCATTGCAAATAAATAACTTAAAGTGTCTCGGAGTATCATGATTCACACAGGATTTCAGTTCAGGTGACCCTGGCAGTGTAAATACACAGTGAGCTCGAGAGGGAACAGAGGTGTTCTGGGTCAGGCCAGTTCTCTGAGGGACTGCAAGTAGTTCAGAGTAAACTGAGCAGACTTAAGCAAAAGAGCATCTTACATCACCTGACTCATTCAGTTAGCTTTTTTTTTTAAACTACATTTACAGTCAGTTGTTTCTGTCTTTATGACACTGTGCCAATAACATAACTTTAATTTATTCATATTTTGTACTAAATTACACAATTACAGTTCCTTTGAGATAAAATAAATAAATAAAATTCGAGCTAGTTGACAGATTAAATGATTCCAGAGTATGTAATTGTTAGAATCACCTACAATATTAAAATATTGCTTCCACAGCAATCTGTCAACAATAAAAACACAACACTATATTTTAGAACTTATTCTGCATCACTTTTACTGATTATATTTTATCAGGCCATTTGGTTAATAATAAGTACAATTTGAAACAAAGAGCTTTTCTGTGTTTAAACGTATTCATGCTGTAGTATTATCACTTTTTCCTCTTCTACTGCTGTGGTTACATTTAAATTATAAAATGTGTATTAAATGCTGCTCCCTGAAATATGATGGATAAATGAGGTTTTATGACACTTTGTTCAATTTATTTACGATTGTGCACACATGTGGCACTTTGCTCCTGTGTTCAATTTATCATGAAGTTTATATATTTTGTGAATCTTCTGATTAATTCTCTTTACAAACATCTCCGTCCCACTGCCTAACCAGGCTGCACACAACACACACAATTTATTTTTTTTACATTTCACCGTAAGCTACTGCTGAAGCCGTCAGCAGGCAGAATTGTCCGGTTTCTATCCTCCCCACAGTGCAGATTAATCTGCTTTCTCACCAGCCTGATGCTGTGTTGTGCCCACAGAGCCAGACAGGCAGTACGAGGGGGGACCCCAAACCACAGCAGCGTTAATGTCTGCCACTCAGGCCACTGAGGAGCACAGCTGAGGTGTTTGTGTGGCCTTGTCTGCTCTGATGAGCTGTGCTTTCTCTTTATACCCAGCGCAGGATTGATGGAGTGGCAGCGTGACATGTAAGAGAGTGTTGCGACGTGTTGCGTTCCCCGCCTGGGCAGCGAGGGGGACAGGGGGCCCGTCTCCACGACTGCCTCCGCTGTCACATTGATGAAGGACGGATTGGCTCTGCTCTGATCTGAGTGCTTCATCATGGTGATGTATGGAGCGGCGGGCCCGGCTCCTGCGCTGGGACGCGCGCGTGTGTGTGTACACCTCTGTGGCTCTTTGGCTAAATGTTTTCCCTCCGTTCAGTGCCTTTGCTGCTTTCTGTGTCTCACCGCTGGATCTACATCACAGCGCAGGTGGTTTGCATTATTCCCCTAAATTCCATTCATGACTTCATGGAGAATCACATGCCAAGGTGGAGCTGTTTATCCTCACCCTCTCACATTTAAATACACAAGACCAAAAAAACGAAAGAAGGGGCTAAATTTACAGTACACAATATGACATTGTTTGACTTTCCATCCACTAGAACCTCTCTTTGTAAAGTCGGTGCTGTGACTTGAAGATAATATAACAGTATTCCAGCAATTTGCTTTAAAGAGTAAGTGTTTAACTCTGAAGTATACACAATTTTACTGACCTTATGATTGTTACTTTATCTTTAAGTGAATAAAAACTAAAAAAAAATAAACTAAACAGGCTGCCAAAAGTATTACGAAGCGTTATGTTATCCTGTTGTGACCAAAGCACCAAAAGGTCTAGCAGTTTCCAGCCCGAGGCAAGACAGCAACACTAACTTAGTTTCCATAAAATCTCTATGACATATAATAACATTTAAATGTTGTCATGTTTCCATCTCTTTCCTGTCAAGAGCTCTTCAAAAACCAGCCCACTCATACAGTAAATAGGTTTCAGACAGCGCTGCATCTCCGTAAACATCCCTCCCCCCCGTGCACGCACTTTCTCCCTGGGCAGGGTGTGGTAGCGTTCCCCTGGGTCGGGGTCCAGGCCTGAAATCAGATCAGAGGCTCATTGTCTGGCAGGTAAGACGAGGATTATTTTCCTAACCTTCTCATACCTTCACGCAACAATGAGAGAGGACAGAATGAGTAAGTTGTTTAGAAAAATCTCCCCTTACACTGAAAAACACCTCCATCTGCTCCTTGTGTCCTCATCTACATCGACTCAATGAGCCGGGCCCCTCCACTGTGCGTGCGTACAGTATGTGAGTTTGTGCTTCTGATTGTTTTTTTAGGGGGAATGTTGTGTATCGGTGTGTCTTAAAGGGGCCGCCACGAGACAAAAAAATAAAATGAAAAGACACCACAACTAAAAAGCGCCTTCACAGAGACGGGCCATAATTTGAGACAAGAGGGAGCATCGCTCACAGGGAACCTTGAAGATCCAGCTCCTCTTGTTGTTTGTCTGAAAAGAGGATTTCAGCTCACCTCGCCTTCAGAGGAGCAGCCCAATAAAAACCCAAACAATAAAGACTCTCTCTCAGATCGTATTAGTCAGATGTGCTCACATCCCGTAACCAGTCTCACTGGTAAACAGAGTGGGAAAATGTTGTGTTAGTTGATGCGGCCAATTAATTATATTGTAAGTCATTTAAAAATCTATAAAAGAAGTATAAACCGGTTTAGGCTGTTTGAGAAATTGTAAGTATGGTATTAAAAAATGCAATACGTGTATTTCAATTGCCTTGAGCGGTGTTATATTGGAGTCTTTTTAAAAAAGGAGCTGTGTCTTAAAAAGGAGTAAAGCGTAAATTATGCATATCATTTTCCCCCCTTTCCATTTCTCTTCTTCATTTTTTCGCAGGAAAACATGGCCGCAGTCCACACGTGCTTTGTCCCACTCGCTCCGCTCTCCTCCCTGGAGGTGGTCTCTCACACTGGCAGGAAGGAGGTGGAGGTGCCAGAGTGCACTAGCCTGCCTGGGAGAGGCTCTCTGTGGCTGCTGGAGGGGTGAAGGCTCCTCCATGTGTTGGTTTGTTCATGGCTGTGGGCACTCAAGTGTGTTATATCGAGCCTGTGGTGTGAGACTGTTATGTTCCCCCCCCTGTTCTCCCTCTCTTAGACCTTTCTGGGTAGCACAACTATAAAACTAGTTTTCTGAAGTTGTTTTTAACATCTTACTGCTTCGCTCAACGCCCTGATCAGCTCTGCTTTAACAAAGGAGCCTGGACATCTCAGGCCATTTTTCAAACAAGTAGCTAACTCATTTGAAGATGGAATGCATTTGAGATAATATTCAAAGTGTAAGTAAGAAAAGGTTCAGGTTCTCATCATGCTACAAGAGAAACTCCCAGAGAATGAAATACTCCATGCGCTCTGGCTGTTGCTCCAGTGCAGCCATTAGCCCAGTTAGTGACAACAAGCTATTATCTCTACTGTGGCAAACTTCAATACAAAGGCAGACAAATCAACAACACCAACTGCCTTAAAGCAAACTTCTGAGGTGAAATTCCAGCTTACAGTCACAGAAAAAAAAAAACCAGCAGTGCATTTACCCGCCTTTATCCCGGCAAACGACATGAAATTGAAATCCACAGACTGACAAGGGACTCGGAGGCTGACCGAGCGAGCAGACTCCTCTCCCTCAGCAGATTCCATCGCGTAAAGCGGCTAAGTGGAGCTGCACAGTGGCCATCAAAGCCCTGGTTGTACACTACAAATGGCAGCCAGGTGTTTAAGTGTGTATGAAAGTGTTGAAGGGTGGTTGTGAAAAATGGTTTGCTTGCTCAGCAGAATCCTTTGCTGGATAGATTAAGGTGGAAAAAGGTGTTGTGCAGTCATGTTGACGGACTCAAAAGTGAAATGTCTCAGTGGAATGTGCATCCTGTGGCTAATCTCGAAGAGCGAACTGATCACACACGACATCCGAAATGCCAAATTAAATCTTAATGGATGCAGTATCTAGATTTAATGTAGACGAGGCGTTACAGTTAACAACGCAAAAGAATAATGCTTTTTATCCCTGAAAAAATAAATATTTAGTGAACACTTAACAACCAACTGAGCTGTTTAAGTAAAAAGCCAGCTTCCATATTAGAAACACATCAGCTTGCAGTGCTTTGTGTGACACACATACAGCGCACACAACTGTTTCATTGTGTTACAGTCACATCTTGTGATGATATACATTACATAATGTGTTAAGAGATTCACTTTAACACTTTATGAATCTGCTGTGAGTGTCCCACTTAAAGTTATTGTGCATTTTTTCCAAGAAGTATTCAACCTTACTGCTTATTGTGCGTTTTAACCAAATGCCTGCAGCAGCCACCAAGTTCAGCTCCACTGTTAGCTTCACTAGATGCTATGTTTGGTTTGCAGTTAACAGGGAGGTCACTTTTACATGTAAATGCACACCTGCTTTGCTATTTACTGTGTTACATTTTGTTTTTGTTGTCCAAGCTACCTACCCTGTTAGTGTGTAATTCCCAGTCAAACCCCCCTGACTTGCTCTGAGTTTAATTTTATCCCAATAATCTCCACACTCAGGACAACTCTGTGCGCCTAGAGCACAACAAGCCCTTTCCACCTTCAAACTACAGAGAGAATGCAGATATTCACCCGCATTCACGGGACCACAGCGGCACTGAAATCGACTTTGTATAAGAAAGCAGGTTGTGTTTCCCGCAGCTCAGGACTGCTCATTTTCTGAGTTAAGTTAAATCAACCAACTTTTCTTCCAGTCGTAAAAACACAACCTGCCGTTTTCATCACACTGTGACTTCTGGTTTTTAGAAAGACTTTGACTTCAAAATTGATGTAAAACTGTTTTTGACTATGCTGGTTATTTCTCGTTTGCTTAAGACTTTTTCAAACTGAACAACATTGCAAAAATTCAAGAGTATAAAAATATATTTCTAAGACAGAAGAGGTAAAAACAGGCAACAACATCTGTGTGAAACAAGCCTCTAATGTCAGGAAGCTTAATAAATGCTAATGTCAAGTCAGAGTCATACATTTTTCAATCTTGGTTATATTTAGAAGAATTGAAATTCATGGTTCAATATAATTCAGAAAACAAAATTATTCGACACCTTACCCTTGTTTTATTCTGAACTGGATGATATTCAGTTTCCTCGTGTAAGAAATAGTAAAAGTGTAAGGAAGTTCTCACTAGTTATCAACAATGACAATAACAAACATCATCTTACACAGAGACGGACGTCCTGCTGCTGTCAGGACATATAATAAAACTTGTGTAAAACTCTGTAGCTGTGTTTGGCATAAATGTGTAGATTAAATAAGATGAACCACATGCAAAGGGGGAGGTGTTTTTTTTTGTGCAACCACCTGTGAAACTACAGGTCCAGAGGGCAAGCACTGTGGTGAGTTACCTGGACTGAGTTGAGCCTGCAGTAGCCATTGAGGGGGAAGCGGATGACGTGTGTTGGGTCCTGGTTCCAGCCAGCGTTGACTGAGTTACACATAACGTCTCCAGTCTCAGGGAAGATCTCCTCTATGAGGACCTTCTCCCCGCTCAGGGCGATCCTCTCGCCCAGGTCGGGCGTGACTCGAACCACCAGGCAGTCGCAGGGCTGTGCCATCCGCCGCTGCTCGCGCTCCTGCTTCCAGCGCTCGAGCTCTTTGATCATGGGTGTCAGCTGGTAATAGCGCGCCTCCTCGTACAGCAGGTGGAAGTCCTGTGCAGGCAGACGAACATGGAGATGAGAGCAGTGAGTTTGCATGTGTGTTACAGTCCTCTTGGCTATATGTGTGACTAACGCACTGTGACTTTCGCTACATTACAGCTCATCACCAAGGTCACAGAGACGAAACCCTACACATACACAGCATTGTGCAACATTAAGATGACAGTAGAGGGTATGTTTGTGGGGGGGGCCTGATGGCTCGCCCACAGCAACTAATGATAAAGTGTCCTTGAGCAAGACACTTAACCTCTAATTACTCCAGGAAAGCTGCTCTGTCTGTGTCTGCACTTTGACCCTTCTACAGTAGTGAAACACCAACCGTGCAGCACAGGTGTGAACGGAGGAATAACTGATGGATCAGTGTCCTGCAACACTTCTTTTAGAAAACAATTTTCTATGCATGTGTGCCCTTTTTCTTGACTGTTTCTTTCAACAAACTTTTCCTAAGGAGTGCAAAGATCAGGGTACTGTGTCTCCTGGCAAATACATCCATCGTACTGTGCCGTAATGACAGCCATGTAGGAGTTGTTTTTTGCACTCCAGCATTCCTGGTAAGTTAATCTGGATAAGCATCAGACAAACACCGCAAACATAAATGTGAAAATATGACCTTTGTATGTCCTTGTGAAGTTAAAGATATCTAATGCCCACGAAACATCTCATTTGTTTCCATGTAATACATCTTCTGGAAAGAAGAACAATAAACCAAGATCAGTGATGGCCTCCGACCAGCAGGACAACACTCTCAATAAACACAGCATAGCCATGCTGCAGCTCTCCTCCACAGTAGCTCTTGGCAGAGCTGCGTTAGCCTTTAGCATGTTTTAGTGAGCCGACTCCAGAAAGGCCGTCAGTAGGGCTCCAGTGAAGTGGGATGGTGCATTCCTGTGTGCAGACAGTCAGCAGCAGATTGCCTGACTCTCCCTCCCGGGCAGGGCTTGCTGGGGGCCATTTGCCCCTGCGCTCTTGCCTCTAATTTCCCACAAGACCAGATGGCACCATCATTCACCGCTACCATAGAAAATACGGGGAGGCGGAGGTTCGCTATTGGAGGCAGACGGGAGGTGAGGAAAAGATACGTGCAAGTGAACATGAGGACAATCATCAGCCAAGGAGGTTTTTAATGTATTCCTCACATGGAGGGAGTTTTATGTTAATGAGGCTTGTGGCCCGATGTTAAGCTCCTATTAGAACAAGATTTAATTAGGTTACACCTAAATGCTGCAAATCTTTCTGCTAAACAATTAGTAATTAATAAATCTGTGCTCCGATTAGTGTTTCGCAGTGACAAAGAATGACAGCTTAATTCATTCTTAGTTTATTACCTGCCATCATTGACAGTCAAAGTTTATTCTGACATGACACACAGGTTCATCGCTCCTGGCTACAGCTAGCTTCAGCGTATGGACACTGTAAAATCAAATCAAACATCTGATTTGGTTACATATTTAACAGATACAGATAGGATGAGGATGCTGATTGTGGTGCAGCGAAAAGTCTGAACACCCTTGAAAAGTGAGACGATGTGTGTTTGCGCTGCAAAAACAACATATGTTTCATATAGTCTGCATCATTGGTGGCTGTGGGTGCTGGGTGCCGGGGCTGCCAGGGAGCCCTGATCTAAAAAGGGTTTTTTCCCCTTTCCTTCCCCGGACCACTGCTGGGCACAGAAACAGAGCATGGCAGCAAACAGCATATTCATTAACCCTGCTGCTTCTGTCAGACTCTTTAGCCTTGAAAAGCCTCCCTCACTGTTTTACCCCTTCATCTAAACTGTGCCTTCATCTGAGGCGTGTGAACGACACCCAAATACAACTCCATCTGGACGGAGCGTTGACGCAACACATCTTAAGCTGGCGGTCTAATATTTAAGATTTCAGAATGCGAGAGAGGGGGTGGAGGTCCTTTTTTTTCCCTTTTTCTCTCCCTTTCTCCCTTTCTTTTTTCTCCTGGCCTTCTTGCTGCAGCTGACAAAACTCATACTGAGACGCTCCCCTTCAGGCAGCTCTCTGTATCAAAGTGTAGCTCCTCATCCTTCACAGGTCTGAAGCCATGGATGGATATGTTTTTTACAGGGGTCTGTCTGCGAGGCACTTTAGTCATCCTGAGCAGCGCAGAAAACAACAGAGTAATCCTAAGCGCTGAGGTGAGGATGAGAGGGAGACAGGGCCAACAGCTCCGTCCTGGCTGCTGAAGCTGCTGCTACTGCTGCCAGCTCTACGAGACAATTCATCCCCCAATCCCGTGTCCAGACAGCCCGTTTGAGCTTCAAAATAATGATCCGACCTGATCGCCCACCGGCAAGGCAACATTTCAGGGAAGGACAGAGGGAGGGAGAGACAGAGAAAGAGAAGAAGAAGAAAATGATGGAAAATGTCACTATGAGGGAGTCGGAGGACGGATAAAGACCTACCATATGTTTTGGACAAAAAAATGACCAAACCCACGCAAGTGGAGCTTCACAGGTTGTTGATTAAACAAGTCGCTGAAGAAAAATCCAGCCAACTCTCATACAGCGGAGACAAAAAAATAAAAACACAAGCTCCTGTCTGTTATTTTTTGATACGTAAAGTACGGAAGAATTGATTTAAAGAGCAATACAAAAGCTTGAGTAATCCAACACAGAAACCACTAACTCTTACCGGTTTATAACCATGCCCTCGATATGACTGAGCATTGCTTACACTCTCGTGATTAATTGTAGTTTGAATAATGAGATGAGGGAGGATATTAATAGTGAATATTTTGTTCCACTGATGTAGGCTGAAAAATTTCTTTTCCTATTCTGCTCAGACTTTCACATTGATTTAGCAAAACACACAGCGCCGTGGCTGCCAGCAGCAGAACAGACCCAGCCCTCGGGCGACGGCAAGCCTGATTGTGTTCAGATAAGGACATGCTCAATTCCGCCTCGCACTATTTGCATTTTTTTTTTCCCCGGCTTCACGCAAATTGAAAGGTATGCAGATCAACAGAGGCTTATGTGAGGGGATCGTAATGAGTTGAAACAATGAAGTCCAATGCATTCTCTTCAAGCGTGGTGCCTGATTGGACTGTCAAGACTTCACAGAAAAAAGGGGGGGAAGCATGAATAAGAAGGGAAAAACTAATCGGTACTGACTCAGGCCATCATTTGCCAAAATATGCAGGGCTTTCATGTCATGTTCTGTTGTCTGAGGTTTGGCTCCTGTTCAGACTATCCGTGAGGCCCGGAGAGTTTGCCCCTGGCTCTGAGTGGCTTGGCCTCGCCTTGTTACCTTGTAGAGAATGATGAACAAGCGCCAGCCCAGTGAAAAGGTCACGCAAGTTAAGGTGGAGTAGAACTGAAGAGTAGAATACACCTAGGAAGCAGATTCACTGAATAAAAACCTTGAGAAGGAAGGTGCTGAGGGCAGAATATATAATGATTCTGACAAAGCCACATATGGTTGTGTGGGTACTTGTTAGGTGACACGAGCTCGCTAGTAATGCCAAAAATGCACCTTCTCATTATTTTTTATATGACCCACTGTGCGCCGTATGAAAGCGGACCACGTATCGACAGTCCTGCCAGGAATTTTCATTCATTGTGTTCATTCCAGCTGTACGAGGCATTTTAGTATCCTTCAGCTCGTTGTTTTGGCTTTATAGCGGTAACTTCATCATTTAGGTTCTCTCTCACCGCCCTTATGAACGCTGCTCATTTTCAGCAGCAGGCAGCTGTTTTCGCTAAAGAAAAAAAAAGCTCTGCTATATCAACTAAATGACACCTGGCCAGAAGCAAACAGCAGGCAGACAATGTTAGCAACAAGCTGGCGAAGTGAACATTATGAAAACAGATATTTTGGACATTGGACTCGGAGATAAATACTAATCTTGCTCCGTTTTAAAGTTGAACACATTCCACTTTAACAGCTGTTAGCTCAAACAATCCTTACTGTTTGACTCCATCAATCAATCTGCACAGCTCACATCAAAAATCATCTATATTCATCTCACCAATAACCTAATAACAGCTTGTACAGAAACAACAAAAACATTCTTAGAAATCAAACTTGTGTCGCCATAAACATGTGCTTTGGATCATTTAAAAATGGTAAATACATCATGCAGACACCAGAACAAGAGCCACGTGTGCTGCCCCATTAGTCTAATCTGGACCAAAGCGGACTCAATGGGCCGCAAAGAGTAAAGGGTGTGTGTGCACAGCTGCATGTATATATGGATAAAGAAACACGCTAGCAGGTATTAAACTGCTCCTACATTCCATACCTTTCCCTGCGAGTCCCTGACTCAGAGCGAGACTTTCTGTCTGCGTGGGAGGTCGTCATCAGAATGCGGCCGAGCAGAGGGGCGTTGAGGATGTTTCACCTGGGCTCACCTCTACACAAAACTACTCCGGGTGAAAAACAACAGCTCAGGGCTTTGGCACACACATCGCCAGGCCATGCTCCCGTTAGCCAGTTAGCATTCTGTGTACTCCAGCCGAGTCGTGCTTCTTCTTCTTTTTTTTTTTTAACTCCCTCTCTCTCTCTCCACAATTCCTAATTACTGCTTATGCTTATACTACAGGTAATTAATGTGTTGAATGGGAGGAGGGTGAGTCTGCATTGTGAAAACACAACTAGTGGCTCTGTTGTGGCATCAGTGCTGTTTTGGAAACAAGCCACCAATGAGAGGACAGGTAAACATTCAAACAAACAAACATATTTAGACTTAAAAGTATTATTTTCAGAAAAATGTGGGAAAAAAAAAAAAAAAAGGGAATTTGAGACAACACCAGTGCATGTCTGGGCAAACAGCTTTACGTGCTTTTTTTTTTGTGTTGTTATGTTGTGACACACAGTACAGTATGTGTTGGTGCGGATATATACCTTGAAGTCATCTGGAAGGAGCAATTTGCTGGTCCTGAGGAAACTGAGAATGTAGCGGAATATCTCGCCGTCCCGATCTATGAAGTAGTGCTGCTTCAAGCTGTCCAACACGATGGGCTCGGTGCCATTGAACAGACGACTGATTCTGAAAATTGAAATACACACACGCAAACACGCGCGCACACACACACACACACAGGCAGCCGCACACACAAACACAGGCACACGACGGAATGAGCCAGCTCCCTTCGAAATGCATGAAACAATTACCCTCCATTTATTTTTCAATTTTATTAGCACTAAGCTTGAAATGCATTAGCATCCCAGGTTGAAACAAGGGGCTTAAGGCACAGTTCCTCCATTTCAGACTTGTTTGAAGTGTCCCTTTTGCAGAGAGATTACAACAACACACGCGCTTGCTGCTTGTACTTACAGAAATTAATGGCATGAATGTAGCATTACAGCTCTATTATTCCATCTGTCAGAGAGGTGGAAATGAAACACAGGGAGGAAACGGTGAAGGGCCACATATTAATTTGAGGGAGAACATGTGGAAAAAAGATATTTTACTTTTACAGTTTGATTGAATTTAGGAGAAATTTGCTCTCCTATACTGTATGCCACACTGTTTGTGTTTAACACAGAGGGAGCATTTGTAGGGATGCCCTTCATGTGCTGCGTTGTGTTGATAGGAAATTCTGCAGATATATTGATCAGAAGATGAATTCATGACTCAAATCAAACAAATTTCTTCTGAAATCTTTGCAAGTTTTATGAGATGACATAAAAGAAAACGCAACATATTTGCCTTTAAAAATACAAATATTTGTTGTCAGGGGTGTATTTTTGGAGGAAAAACATGACTTCAGTCCACCAAGGTGTGCTGCATTTTCATTTAGTTTCTCCTATAATAAATGTACTGATCAGCCTGAGTTAAATGCATATTAATTGTGCAGGACATCCGAACGCACCACGTGAATCTATAGACGCTTTTGTTTCATATCTAAAGGCTGTATAGTTTAAAAGAGAAAATAACTGAAGAGATAATGAAAATAACATTACCCAAAATTACATCAATACTGTTTTCCTACTAAAAGTCCCAACAATTAACTAAAAACAGTAATTAGATGTATGCTGTTAAGCTTTCAGCAAATATTGACAAGACTTTGGTGCAATAATAAGACACTTGTTGCTGCCTGGCGTCCCACGGTTAACCCCTTCCACTAGTGTACCGCAAGATTAAGGGCTTAGTTGAAGTTGGCTACAGGGGCTCATCAAGGCAAAGAGTGGAAATTGCTGTTATCTTTAAACTTTCATCACACCACGTTGGCGCCGTGCCTCGAGATACCCTTGGACAGATATTCATTTCCCCTCGTCTTTGTGTGGTTTTCCTGCCGCTTACCTGCAGGTCCCTCTCTCGCTGGTCTAATAATCTCATCCAGGCACCTCCACTCTATCTGTTTGTTCATTTCCAAATGTTAAATATCCCTCCTTAATAATTAAAAAACACTTTTTTTTCCTTTTTTTAAAGCGTGAGTAAATATCGAGGACGGGGTTTGTGCAAGCGCTCCATGTTGTTAAACTTTCCGCACTGTGAAGAGCGATAATTCACTTTAATTTGGTGACTCATTTTGAAACACATCTTGCTTCACCCTCAGCACAGAAACCTGGAATGCCTGCGCAGTGTAAATAAGCTGTACTACTGATTTACACAAGAAATCTG
Organism: Stegastes partitus; assembly: GCF_000690725.1. Classification (NCBI taxonomy): domain Eukaryota; kingdom Metazoa; phylum Chordata; class Actinopteri; family Pomacentridae; genus Stegastes; species Stegastes partitus. The sequence continues at coordinate 16,562 of NW_007578952.1, read as the reverse complement.
TTGCACGTAACCTCCTTAACGGCCTCGCTGCACATTTACAGTACTACATCGTCTCGCTGAGAAACAGCTCTTGGCAGAGCGCCGCGTCGCTGTTATTATCATCATTTTGGAGTAATCAGCACTTCAATCACAGTAACAGCTTCTAGGTTGGCTGACAAAGTTGCATGACAAAGAAAATCATAAAACCTATTTGCAAACACGCCGACCAATGCACGCATGCGGCGCTGCCTGAGCTCTGGTGTTGTCAATTTCTATTACGAGACACTGGAGCCATAGTGGGAATGTAAATGAACAAACAGCAGGACCGTGTTCACTTTCAGACTCATCTGACTGAATTTACAATTCTCCACTTTGTAAAAGTGCGTAAGCTCGTATTTAACGGTTGTATCATGTATCTCCTGACCCCGATGTGTCGGCTCCACACGATGAAGCTATGAAGTCAAATTCGCCCTGTCTCTTTTCTTTGACTTGACTGTGTGAAGAAGCAGAGCAAAGATGGTTCTCCCTCCCTTCTCTCCCCTTCTGCCATCCTTTCTCTCTTTCACTCCCTCTGTCTTTCTTTCTTTCTCTCTCTCTGTCTCCATCCTTCTCCCTTACTCGCTTTCTCTCTGGAAATCGATGCAAAATGCTTTATAAAAAACCAATACTCATCTCCCTGTTTTGCCCGAGGTGTTCCTTTCTCATATGGTCTTGCAATTCTTCCAGCTAGAATTTCACCATACCCCTCCAGGCTAACTCTGTTTTTCATCTCCACTTTTTTAAAAAGCAATTAAAATGCTGCCTGTTTTTCTTTTTCTTTCCCTCTCTTCTACTCCCTTCTCTCTCTCTCTCCCTCTCTCTCTCTTTCTCTCTCTTCTGTGTTGGTCTCCTCATTTTTCCCTTTTCTGTTAAATCCCTGAATTGGAGGGGGGGGGTTGTTTTTAACAGGTAGGCAGAGAAAAGGGTGTATGTGTGGTGTGTGTGTGTGTGCATGTGTGTGTGTGTGGAAAGAGTGGGGGCTGCATAGAGAAATTAAGAGACACGCAAACAGACGGGCCAAAAGACAAAGAGATTGATGGGGAGGAAGAAGAGAGGGAACGACGGAGATGCTACGACAGAGAAATCAGAAGAAGAAAATATACAGAAGAGGAAAGAGCACAGAGAGAGATAGTGTGGGAGAGAAAAAGGTTTGACAGACCTACAAAACTTAGATAAAGAGAAAGAGTCAGGGAGAAGGAGGGAGGTGGTGGGTGTAGGAGGTTATCAAGGACAGGAACAGCTCAGATCTCCCACCCCAGCGGTGCCAAGTGAGGGCAGGCAGCGGGGCAGTAGGTGGGCAATATCTGGCAGCAACCTCGCTGCAGCAGCTCCAGCCGGCCAGCGGCGGAGAGCTGCCAGAGACGTGTCCTCCGGAGGTGGGAGGAGGACCCGGCGCAGGTATCACTGATTCTACTACAACAGATGCTATCTGGAAGCTGAAGCACTAATGGACGCCTAATGAAGGCAGCATACCGGCCAGCTTCCTGAAAAGTGAAGCAAACACACCCAGGGGTCTCGGTGAGCTCGAGCAGCCTGACAGGTCTGACCACAGTGACTCTGACTAGAAGAGTGAGGAGCTTCAAAACCCAGATCGCTGCTGTCACTGGCTCCCCATTCGCTGAGTTCTGCTCAAAGCAACTGGAGAAATACTCGATAAACTGATGGTTTTCCAAACAAGCTCTCCCAAAGGGTGCGTGATAAAAGTTTCAAAACAAGGAATACAATTTTTACTTTTGCTGAGCATCATGACTTATGAAGAATTCATGAGAACCAAGTTCCAGCGTAACTCTTCACGCCGTTTCACATTTTAACATGTCAATACAATCAGCAAAAGCAACGAAAGCTTCCTACACTCTGCTCTGGGATTAACTTTCATTGTGTGCAGCTTTATTGCCCCACATTTGCCCATATGGGTCCATGATGGGATTTTTTTTCCCTCAGAAACTCAATTGTGCATACTATAAACAGATAAATTGACTGCATTAATACAAACATCTCCACTCCTGTTCTGACAATATGTGTTGCAAACAGTCACAGTATTTTTCTGCAGTTCACAAAAACATTTTATCTGTTACTTTGCGGTTGCGTAACGTGACTATTCCTGCTACAGAGCAACAATTAATTCTCGTTATTATTTAACGTTAAGTAAATAGAACTAAAAGTCTTATTTAACAGTTAGTTTTACTTTGGCTCATGGCACTGCGTTCGTGCCATATACCCTAAAAACAAAGGCTTAAGAATGAAATTAAAGGGAAATGAAAGGAAACACAGCTTTTTTCCTGAATCTTATGTAAAGTGAATGATGATATAATCGTCTGCTGTGTTATTTATAGTGAGCGCAGCTTATAGAAAAGTTAACTACTAGATATGGAGGACCACTAAAAAAGCATAAAGCCAGCGCAGATCTATCATCTCTGGACACAGACGACTCGTCTTCAAAGAGAAAAATGTCCAGTGGTCCTTTCAAAATAGTTTCCTTGTCTGTGGAACATTTCCCCTAATTTCCTCAGCTTCTGTTCAAGTGACTGCTGAGACTGTCCTCTTTGAGAGCTACACAGAGTGCGCATCAATGTTTCATGACCCCTGTCCCTTAATATGGCCCACACAGAAGAAGATGAATAGCCACACATTAGTTACTAGACTAACTTTCTCTTGGCATGCTGCATTATTTAGGGGCCAATCTATTAAAAGTAATCAGCAACTTCAAACTCCTTAACCCTGCTCTTTCAGTCGTCACGTTTCCAGCTTTTGCCAGTGCTGGACCGGACGTGGCTGAACGCGGCGTACACGGTTGTGCCAGTGTAATTGTTTTGCTTTCTGCTGTCAGCCATTATCCTAATTCACACAAAAGGGCCCCTCCTTCCACTGGCTCCAGTGGAAAGTGGAGCCCCGAGGCCAACTGTACGCTGAGGAGGCTGGGAGAGAGAAACACTGAGTGTATGCGTGTGTGTGTGTGTGTGTGTGTGTGTGTGTGATCCACAGTGAGAAAGAAACAGCAAGAGACAGATAGAGGGAGAGAGAGAAAGAGAGACCGAGCTAAGGAGCATGTGTGAAAAAGAGAGAGAGAGAAAGAGCAAAGAGCACTCCAACCAACACTCACACTGATATCCGGTCTTTACTCGCACTGTAAAAACACTGTTTGGATGCTCTGACATGACTCTGTGCTGCATTTGCACGGTGCCCTGTGTGTGTCCCCCCCAATGAATAACTTCTTTGTAAAGTGTAAAGCTGCATCTGAGCATAAAAAATAATGGAACACAATAGACATAATACACAAATAGGGACGGAAAATGAAACTGAAATTTATGAACTATATCCGCTGGATAAACATAATATAGGAGTGAAACAGAAGGAGGCAAAAAAAATATCGCCTTAACAACGAAAACAAAGATAAACCCTCGTCTGGGTTGAGCTTTATTTTTCTCATGACATGTTGCAGTGGAATAAAAAGGGAGAGTTGTCAGGGATTTCCTGTCAGCGGACTCCATGAATATCAAGACTTTATTACCAAGGGATTATGTGGATTGTTTCCTGTAGCCAATTTGGCAGATTTTCTAACAACCTGGTGTATGTTTACGCTGGCCCACATGGGACTCAGCTGATGCCGAATTGAAACCAGTATAATGCAACGAATGACACACTGCATTAGGAGAAAACACAGCGGGGCCTAAACTATAAAGGAGGAAAATTCAAATCAGAGCGAGAGAGAGAAGATTTTTTTTTAATATATATATATTATTAGTTTTATTTGCTTGCAGAGCTACCTCCGGTCGGTGGTGTCACCTTGTTTGTGGATGGAGCTAAAAACGTGAAGAAAGTAGGAGGACGGATTACCACCAGCTCTTACACAATCTGAATCATCATGACTAAATGTTACAAGTGTGAAGTGCGACAAAAATATAAACCTTGTGAACATAACTATCAGAAGTGTGAGAGAGAAGAGGGCTTTTCTTTTCTCTGCACACACATATTAAGTTAATAGAAAAGTCACTGTTGTAGCTGTGAACATTTGAAAGTTTGACTGCAATATAATCCATATTTTGGGCTTCTGTTGCAATCAATTGAAAGTGTGGGGGGTAGGCAGAGGGACAGTAAGTGGGTTATAAAATTATATCATGATTATATTACCGCACAAAACAGGAGTATATAGTGTTTTATTAAAATACACCTCGAAGATAGCCCAGCGTTCGAGCACCAGCAATGACAATAAAGAAGATGTAATAGTGGTAAATTCTGGCTCTAAAATAGCCAACAAAATCAATATGTAACGCGCCAATGAGCTAGATTTTAATCAGATTTGAAGCTGCCCTACATCAGCTCTGATGACAGGGTTCCGCACATTTACGTCATTGTTTTTCCTCCAAGGATTCCTAACAGCACCACTGATCTGCTGGCAAAAAAGAAAACTAAAAGTCTGTGAAAGGGAGGTTTAGAGAGAGAGAGAGAGAAATTGTCTGTGTGCTGTCAATTCACACAAACGCTAGCATTCTCATCAGCAGTAACACGTGCCAGAGATACCTCATGAAAGGAGATAAAAAATAAAAGCTTGGGAGGTATTTATTGGACAATTAAAATAATCACCATTAAAACAGACAAAAACAATCAAATCCATCATTTTAAAGGTAAGAGGGGTTTAGAAATAATGAAGGCAGCAGAAATGTTCCCACATGGTTTGGAAAGATAATAGCTTTGGAGGCTAATTATCACTATAAAAGTTGCAGCACAATTGTCCCAATGCCAGTCAGCTAAATGACTTGTTAACATCACAAATCCAATTAGACTTAATTGAGACAAACACCAGTCAAATAATGTAATAACTGATTCACTGACTAAAATGCAATATGAAGCTATTACACAGAGATAGATTTAAATCTACTTGAGGATTTAATTAGGAAATGTTTTCCACTATTAGGTGGATTAAGAGACTTCAGTTCCCATAAACGCAGAACTGGCTCACATTTAAAACAAAAAAAAGCAACAAGACCCAAATCCAGCCTCAACAGTGATTTTTAATAAATAAGAAAAAGAATTTATAAAGTGAGTAAAGCATGACAGAAAGCCAGGGACGTGTCTTACCTTGAATCTGGGTACTTGGTGAGGGTGGCCAGGCTGCTGGTGTACATGTGTCCCCCGACATCGATGTGCACCGGGGCGTTCGCCTTGGTCAGCTGAGCCGGCAGAGGGATCCCCTGGGCGGCCAGAGGAGAGACCGGGGACCGGGTCAGAGACAGCCGTGACATGCTTCTTCCCTCCTGAAAGCAAGTGTAGAGAAAAGCCATGGGAATAAAGGTAAAGGGGAAAAAAAGAGTCAACACAGTGATCCTACACAGGGAAGTAGATAGTATCCTCTCTGAATGGTATCAGATCACTTCCATGTCTGTCTGGTCGCATATTTAGCCTGGAAATTATTGCCACCGCTCTAATTAAGTATGTTTGCATCTTTTCATGCAGCACCGCGGGCGAGGATAGGAGGATGCTTATTAGAGAACCGGGGTGAGAGAGAGATAGAGAGAGATAGAAAGAGAGAGAGAGAGAGAGAGAGAGAGAGAAAGAGGGGGGAAAGAAAGAGGGAGGAATGCTAGGTGTCAGCCTCCAGGGGAATAAAATAAACTGCTGCTGCAATATTCTAATTAAAGGTCGCCTTATGTGTTAGACGTGATGCGCCCAGACACCCCAACCACCAATCTGAGAGCAAGGAAAACACGGCGGGGAGGGAGGGTGCAACTTTTCCTCCAACACACACACATATACCCACACATTCAACTCTCAAAAAAAGGGAAAAAAAAAAGATTAAGGTGATCGCTTGTCATGTGACTACACACACACTTATGGGCACATGAGACTAAACATGCGTAAAAACGCACCAGAATTCAGCTCAAAGCAGAGAAAGCATCAGGCTGCTGTCCACATGACAGGCCAAATCCACTAAGCGTCCAACTCCACGAACACTGTGGCCCCAAATCACGTTTTAACACAGTCTTGCAAAAGAACAACAACAAAAAGAGAGAGAGAGCTCGCACTGCGGAGGCACACAGTTGGGACTGGAGTTTATTGGGAGCACGCCGGGGCACGGCGAGGTCAGCGCGGAGCACAATTTGATTTACTGATGAAATGTTTGAGAAAATATTTTTAATTCACTTCGATACGCCGCCATTTGATTCCCGCACTGCTTCAGGAGGAGCAGAGGAGGCGTTTATATCCAACCTACTGGTGCGTAATTTGTTTGCCAGCAGCAGCAGGTAAACTACACAACCTCAGTCTGGCCACGTTTTAATGTCGGTTAGGAAGCATATTGTAAATCAGAGAAGGAGGGCACGATGCCAGGCTGATTTAGATTGTATGGGAAATTAGGTTCTTAAAAGGAAAATGAACAAACGCTTACTGTTCCGAACTTCTTTCAACGTTGTGACCACAGCCTAAAGGTCACAGTTCATCATTACGCGCGTATCCCCGAGCCTGCAGGCTGTGGCTGAAATACAGAGCTTTCCTTTACTAATACTTGGGAGTTTCTGGGTTTAAACAGATTCAGATAATACAATTCCTGCCTTCAGTATATCAGCAGGGCTGATCGGTTTGTTGGGCTGTTTCACTGTCATTACTGCTAAACTGAAAAAGGTTGTGAAAGTCCAGATCATCCCTGCGGCTCCGAGACAAGAAGCGCCACCGGGCATAAAGTGAGACTGGAGCCTCTTTTTTTTTTGTCCAAGGGTGTTGCCCTTCTCACAGCAGTATCGTGTTCGTTTAATACGATTACAGGAGGACGGGATTACATTTCAAATCCCAGGAAAGGAGCAAAAAAAAAAAAAAAACTTGGAGAGACTTAAGAAGTTTGCACACGGACACACACACACACACACACACACACCGGGCTGTCCCACCGCCGGTTCCTCTCTGTGTCACCACCTAATTAAGCAATTAAATCACAACATACGTGGATATATGAAAGGGGAAAAAAGGAAAATAGAGGCATAAATCTCCCAATCGCATCAGAAATTCAATACCTCTTTTTACCCCTAATACACACACACACACATGCAGACACACACACATCATTTAGGATAAATTCCTCCACAAAATCACAGCAGCTATATAAAGGCATCAACTTTCTCCTCAGAGCTGCTGTCTTGCCGCCTCCCTCCCTCCTCTGACCCCCAGCTCAGACACCGTGGTCGATTTCACACTTCATGACATCCACATAACCCAGATGGACCCACGAATTAAAATAATCAGAGAAAGAGGACGGAAACGTTGAGGAAAATAAACAATGCGATTCAACACCCGACTCTGCACGAACAGCACCAGCCCGAGCTCTGCCTTTAATCTAACCAAATTCTCAATATGGCGTCTTATTCCTGCTGTACAATTAAAAGCATAATCCCGACACGTGTAATTCACAACCCGTTTGATAAAACCCACACGTGTTTTCTGTTCAGTCTGCGAGAAAAGACGGAGGAAAAAGGCACTTTGGGTCGAGCAGCACACTCTCCCAGCACAGTTCAACTATCCTCTTCGAAAACTGGTGAAGCCCGCACTGTGTGCGTAAAAAAAAAAAAAGACAACATTGGATTCTGTAGTATAAAATTGTCACCCTACCGTTTCAAACATTGTAGGGAGTCCAGAGGAAATCCGTGCCGGCGGTCAGTCCCAGCTGCTGTCCGCGTAACCCCCAAAATTTTCAAATATTTTCTCCAAATGCCCCCGAGTTTGTGACAGAACTACACCGCCATCCAGCTCCGGTATACGGACCTATACTGCCGCACGGAAAAGCCAAGTCTTTTCTCCGTATCCCACACAAAACAGTTTTTTTTCTTTCTCTAAAAGACACTAGGTTGTGGCCGGGATCGACTGCTTGCAAAGAGTCTCTGTGGCTTTAAAGGCTCTATTGCAAGGCTGGCTCGACCTGTCCTCACCAAGCTTCTTTGTACCAAAGCGCACAGGAAGCGTCCTTACCTTGAACATAGATGAGATGATCTCCTTCCCCTTCTCTGCTCTTATTTGGATACGCGTAAAATGTGCGCTCTTGTTGGAATCCTGCTTCGTATTTCAGCTTCTTGTCTGCCTTTTTGCCTAAATGAAACTGCCCCTGTGGTTTGTTATGAGAAGAAGAAAGCCAATAATCCTTCTCTAAATAACAGAGCGGAGCTAAAAAAGAAAATTCTTGCTCCGGGCTGCCCAAGCGCCTCTGGGCCAGGGATTAGGCTACAATTAGCTCAACTCCACTCTCTCGCCCAGGCAATTTTCTCAAGGAAGAAAACGTGATACCCCCCTGTTCCCGAAATTATGACTACACAGATATAATAACTTATCTTATTTTTTCCGGCAAAAGTAGACCGTTCCCCTTAACGGTGTGAAGTTGTGATTTAGAGGGGGTAGGAAACCTAACAGGCAACTGTCAGTCGCTCAATAGATTTAGAGCAGCAAAAAGCAGATTTTAATCATTGTCATTTCGTCTGATGTAATAGTTCCCCAGGCAGTCCAGCTAGCAGGAATACATTTCCATCTCCATCTCCAGCCTAAATTTAAAGTTTAAAGCCAGCCGGGCTGCCATAGTCCTCCACTCAGGCAACATATAATAAAGGCGCAATAACTTGTTGATAAAGTCTCAGCAGAAAAAAAAAATATGTTGAAAATGAAGAGATATCCTTGAACCAATATCTCTCATGCGGTGATTTTCCCCCCGTGTCCCCGCTCTCTCTCTCTCTCTCTCTCTCTCTCTCTCTCTCTCCCTCTCTCCCTTTTCTCTCTCTGCCTCTCTCTCTCTTGCCTTAATGTCTGGAGTTGTAACGCCAAATTTCCTGCAGGCCATTAAAATCAAATGACGTCTATGGACATGCATGCATGCTGCTGCAGAAAGCGCCCTCACAACCTGCCTGCAGCCAAATGCGCCATTTCAATTATAGCGCAGGGCTTAGATGGAGATATCTGCCCAGAACACCCCCCCCTCCCCTCCCCTCCTCACTCTCCAATGAAAGCAGGAAGCCTCCAGACTTTTTTTGGAGGGGGGGGGGGGGAATAAGATTGTGGCTGATTATTGTTATTTTTTTTTCCTTCTTCCTCCTTTACGCAGACAGATGCATGTGATGGAGCGCTAAAGTGTTGCGCCACTTTTGCACCGAGTGAAGGAGGAGGTGGGGGGGAAACAGGGAGTCAAGCAGGTGCTCACACCAAGGAGATGATTATTTATTTATTTGCATGTTTGTTTATTTGCGGGTAAATAACTGTGAATAATTGATGCAACACTGAGCCCAGTAATTACTCTGTACCAGCATCGTGACGGAGCTGGAATCGTTTCTTGATATTTGGCGCCAACCAGTGTAGGAACTTATTATTGGTCCACAGAAAAATGCATAGATGTTGTCACAATTTGGAACCTTCTTCTTTGACACAACAAGAGATGTTTTGCTCACCTTGTGGACTGTTAAAGTTTCCTGCCTTTAAAACTTTATCCCCTGTGATGTCCCCTCTGACTTTTGGGGACCTGGACTGTCCTGGTGCTGCTGTATTCTGCAGTCTGAGCATAAAATAGCAAGCATTTAAATATAAAATGAAACAGTAACGCTGGCGATAATTGACAGCAGGACTGATGGGAGTGTGAGAATGCGTCTCTCCTTGAAGCGGGCCAAATCTTCGTAATTAGAGAGACCTCAGCGCGCCTCAGAGCGCTCCTATCTGCCCCTCTGGCACAGATTTGTTGTTTCCAGAGGTACAAACTGGAGGGGAAACTGGAGTTTTTTCTCATTAAAGGAAACAAGCCCGGAGTTAGTTCAATTACATGAAGTATGCAGGGATGTTGTAAATTTAAAGATTTAAATAGCTTACAAAGTGGCCCCGGGCCCCATCAGTTAATTTCCTTAATTTATGGATTTTATCGGTGTCTATGTGGAAGAGAAGAAGTAGGTCATCTTGAGGATTTGCATGCAGCTTTGCGATTTCAAAACAAATCCAGAAAACATCTGCCCTCCTGACCAACACCTCAGCAGGTGAAAGGACTGCTGAAGGTTTCCAGGCCTCCTTCTGCAACTGACACAAACCGTGGCGCCACAGTCGAACAGATTTCCCTTCGTTTTCAGGGATCAGGAATGCAAATCTGATTGTAATATTTGACCCAGGTAATGAGATTATTGATGTTTGGTCTCTCTGATGCAGGCAGACAGAGATAACAGCTCTGTTCTAGTTTCCATTAAAGGATTGTTCCACTAAATTTCCCCCCATTATTGTAAATGTTTGCCTTTCTAAAAGTATGGAAGTCAAATTAATATTGACTTTTGCTTAATCCTGAGTTAAAATGTTTAAGCTGCAACTTTAAACTGCGTGCATCAGTCAAAAATTTCAAAGTCTCCTTCAGACACCATATGTTAATGAAGTGTATGAATTAATGCATGACCCTATAAGAATAATAACTTTGCCTCCAGGTTCAAAAGCAGGTGCTATTAGTGGTGTTGCCTGAAGAGGCGCAGAGGACAATATTGTGCCTTTCTTTACTTCCAGCTTTGTCCTTTTACCAGAGGAAGACATGTCTTTTTTGTTTTTCTTTCAAAGCTTTTTCTACCATGAATCGATCACGCTGTAAACAGCATTTAGCACGCTTAATGCCTCTGAGGATGAACAGTGTTTACCTTTATTAAAAATCTAAAACATCCTGCTACAATTGACACAATATGAAGTAATCATTTGGTGAAACACTCACAATACTTGATTTTTTTTTTTTTTTTTTACCACTTTGTGCAACCAGGTCAGGGTCCCAGACTGAATAATGGACACATTCTGTTTTTTTTCCAGTGAATGCATGAGATTGTTGGATTACAGGATGGAACTTAGTACCATCTGCTGGTTAGGAGCAACACTGTGCATAAACAGTCCGTCTAAATGATCACTGCACTGTATATTCATGCATTTTCTGGTCATTTGAGAGTCCTGTGCGGATTAGAAAGGTTGGTAGAGTGCGATCTATGTGCAAGGTTAAAGGTCGAGGTCAAACATTCAGAAACGCATCTCTTCACCAGTGCCTATACTGGTATATAGAGCACTTGTGAAGCCTTTCCGTGGCATAAAAATCGCATATGTTGCCTTTTTTTTTATGGAATTGCTAAATCTATATAACACATTTTTCTAATCTTTCTGTGAAACCTATTGATTTATTTTTTAAATGCACATTCTTTTTTTTTTTACTTTCACATTTCCATGAAAGCCTTGAGGGCATCTGGCCGGCGGATGTCTTGTTTTTTTTGATGCACACAGCCCAGGTCACCTACACACTGTACTACGTATGCACCGAGGTGAAAACAGTCGGCACAATACAGTCACATCCGCCCCTCTAAATGCGAGCATTTGCAAGAATCTCTTTCAAGCATTTCACATCAGATCAACACTTCTACTTTCCCCTCTGGCGTGTGGAGAAAGTTTGAAAAGAACATTCAGAACTTGCTTTTAGTAATCTGCATGCCTTGTGGAGCCCGGTTGCTGTCAATCGCTCCGTTCTTCCAGCCATTTGACATTCTGCTTGATGTTGGTGTGTGTCTGAGGTGCAGCAGCGACACTTATTGTTCATTATTTCAGAGAGAGAGAGAGAGACAGAGAGCAGGAGAGAGAGAGAGAGGCAGGGAGAGAGAGAGAGGGTAATAGGGTGTCAGTTTATTAATAGAACGTATGGGGTTGTGTTGCACACAAACACCTAACAAGCACGGCGCACAATTCCCTCAAGTGCTTAATGCCAGCAATTAAGTTTCCGAAAAAGCTGAGCACAAAGAGAATGTGTGCTTCTGAGAGTTGCTGTTATAAGTCAATTCCACTTTTGCAGGTGAAACTGCAATGGCCCTGATGCTGTCAAGTTATCTCTTCAGTATATTCAGAATGTTAATGTGATTGGTTGAGACATTTAGTAAATATTAACCGAGTGAAAGAAAGCAGAGCAGCTATACGACGCTAAACTTTGCACCATGAAAAAGCAGTTTGCTTATGCAGTAGCTGAATTTACTTATAGTGAAGCTCACATGGAGGTATTTTATCATCGTGCTTTCACACTCGACGCGTCTTCCTCACTAAAAATCTGAGGGAAACATCTTACTGTTACACTCCGCTGTATTTATTTGACATCTTCAGTTAATTCTACAGACAAAACAATAAGTGCTTCATGTGCAATCAGTACTATAGTGTTTATTGTTTGTACTTTGCCTGCATTACGTTGATTTTCAACGAGTATTTTTACATCTTTCAGTTAAAGTTCATCATGAGTCACTGATTAAACCCCTAAAACTTGTATCAAAATGACACATTTAGAATTTCTGCCTTAAAATTATTTGGTGTATTTACACTTTTTCTTTTCTACAGTGTGCAGATCAATGTAATCTTTCTCTCCACTCACCCTTCTGTCATTATTGCACCTTGAGCACACCAGCTTACCTATAACTCTGATGTCAAACTATTCTGTGGCAAGTCATAGCTAATGAGCCATGTGTGTTTGAATGTGAAACTAGTCCGGAAGAGAAATAATTATGAAGTAAGTCCCACTGCACATCTAGACAGAATCTCTTGCTTAGGTTTGTTACATGTAAAACCCTGGAAGTCTGAATGTACGCTTTAGTGACCATCATTGGTACTCTGCAGGTAGTTAAACATCTAAATATTTCCACCATCACTGCTGACATGTCTACAAAGATGTGAGCAGCTCGGCCTAATAAGACAAAATAAACACATTTTCATGTAGCAGAAATGTATTTTCCTATTTAAAAAAAAAAAAAAAATCCTTTACTTGTCTCCCAAGATATACAGGTTTGACTTTGGGAGAAGTCTCATCTCACTGCCCTTACCATCCTTAATATAATTTTCTTTTCTTTTCTTGAGAAACATCAAGATCTGGACGTGTCTTTGAGATTTGGCTAAAGAATCTCTTTTGCTGCCATCATGTGGTCTGAGGCTCTAATCACAGAATATATCTACAAGCTCTGATAAACCTCTTGGTTTCCACGAGAAATGCTGTAAGGTAACAGAGAGGATTTCTCATCCGGCTTCGAGGATGACTATCAGCAGCTACTATCAGATTTATGCTTGCGAGTACACGGTTAAATCGTGATGAATGTTAAGGAAACGTTGCCAAAGTGGCAAGAAATTGGGTATTTTCTCTGTTTTGTCAGAGAGAAGCAGGTGATAATGCGACTTTGTTTTTTTGTCATGTGCTGTATCCGTCACCAAACTCTCTGTATTTTTAAGTGCAATCCTCTCTGAAGTTCTTTTTTTTTTAAAATCCTGTGAAATGTGTTATTCTGCTCCTGGCTCAAACCAGTCTTACACACATCCAGCATCATGCCTTGAATGTGTGAACAGAGGAAAAATGATCTTTTGCTTTTGTTGCTGCCACTATTTGGTTAGCAGTAACAACGTGAACAGTGTGATGTCTCCGATCACATCTGGTATGCATCACATACCATTCCACCCCGGCTCAATGTGCCTTGGGGGAAGTCCCTGGCACTGCAGAGCACCCACAGTCCTCATTAGAGTGCATGTGTCATGATGGCATCAACCCGCAGCCTTGACTTATGCTTTATATTTATAATTATCCATCACAACACTGTCATCACAACAGTCAGAAAACATGGATTTAGTCTTGAACGGTTTGAGCTGATCCGGCTGATGTTTGTAAGTCGTGGTACGTACAGCATCCTCCAGGGCCCTTTTCTGTCTGTAGCCATGTTGTTGAGTCTAGTAATGGCCTGAGACTGAAACTGGAGTCCCTGTCCTTTTGTTGTGCACTGAGCTCCCTAACAGCACAGAGGAGGGACAGGGTTTGATGTGTCTTCTGAAGGCCTGCTGCTTTGTCAACACTGAGGCCTCTGCACTGACACTATGGAAGCTGAGCGCCTCGGGGTGACAGGGAGGGGAGTGGTGGGGTTGGGGGTGGGAGGGAAGGGTGGGTCACTGCAGCCTGGTAAAAGAGAGACAGAGAGAAAGAGAGACAGACAAGAGGAAGAGAGAGAAGAGAGGCGATGGGGGGAAGGGTGCCTGCTAGTGCGGCCAGCGCCCAAGGCGAGAGGAGAGTGCTCTGTGCAGCAGACTGCCTGATCGGGACTCAGGCTGCTGGCTGATGACATTTTATGGTCACAACATGCAATCCCACCAACTTTAGTTGGTGAAAATCCAGTTTTCATACGCTGAAGAGTGGTGTGCTTTTTTTGTTTGTTGTTTTTTTTTTTTTTTTGTTACAGCCACACAAAGAATGACGCAGTTTTGCGTGTCATCATGTCTTTTGAGTTTTACTTCTTTTACAGTAAACGCAGCAGTGGGTGGTAAAATAATCTCTAAAATCGTACCATATGGATGCATAATGGACTTTTATCGAGTCACTTTGTTGCTTTTGTTTGGGAAAAGGGAAGAAATCATGGGATACGCTGTAATTGTGTTTGTTTAATCTGCCCTTAATTGTGGCGTGTGGACTTATCCTACTGTTCATACATTAAGGCATATTCTATTGTTTGATGGATAAGAGCTAAATGACAGGGCGACAAGTAACTGAGTAAAGTTATTCAAGTTTTATACTTAAATACATTATTGAGCTTCTTGTTCTTTACCTTAGTAGTTTTATTTAAAGCCATTTTACACGAGAGATTAACAACATGACGTTATCCTGTAAAGTGCTCAGATAGTTTTATCTGAATAAATGTTTGATGACCCCCAAGAGGTTTTAGAAAGTAGAGGTTTGAAAAATGAATTTAAATTTATTTTCCAACTATCTCATGATAGGGTTAAGCTATCTTAATGTCATGCAGCTACAAGAGTGAGATGCAACATTGATGCAACAGTATTAATAGTCTACAGCGATCAGCCACCCACCTACCCAGTACCTGTTGGTCGCCCTGTGCTGCCTGTGACCCACCAGGCCTTGGACAGGTGACCTCTGGGAGTGTCCTGTGGTGTGTACCAGCAGGATATTCGCAGCAGATCTTTGGGTCCTGTGGGTCGTGGCTTGTGGATCAGACACGTTTCGGTGCATCTCACGGATGCTCGATCAGATTTGTGAGCTCCTTGTTGTGTTCCTCAGACATTCTTGAGCAGTCTTTGCAGTGAGGATTGTCCTTCTGGAGGAAGCCACTGCTATGATCTTCAACTACGTTTAGATGGTGGTATGTGTCAGTGTGACAACCACATAAATGCCAGGACCCAAAGTTTCCCAGAAGAACACTGTATTCCAATGACATCATAATGTTGTCACTTCACTAATCTACTCAAATAAACATATTTGACTACGTCTCCCAGCACCATGTGCCTCTGGTTGATGGTACCACTTCCTCTAAGCAGCATATGCAATTTATACAAAACCAACCACAGAAAGTATCTTGTTTTTTTTGTCGGATAGGGTGTTGTGTGCCTGCTAACCTGTGATGTATCTGTTTTGTGCAGTGAATTACAGTCTGAGTGTGTTTGCCGTCCTCCAGAGGGTGAGGCAGAGCTGAGACTGGGGCTAGCCAGCGGCGCTGCTGTCTCCCAGACCGGCCTGATGCAGCCTGAGAAGCCAGAGCCCCGAAGACATTGCTTTCTTTCACCAACACTTTGTGTTAAGTGGCCATAAGTAATTCTGGGTTTCCACTGTGCACCCAAAACCAGAGAGTTTACAGTCTCACACATCATTATGGCTCAGTCGTGTGTGTGTGTGGTCGTGGTGTTGCTTTCTCCTCTGTTTCAGCTCTGACCTCATCCTGTCAGTGTAAAGCTCTGATACTGAGCGTTCATCCGCCGCTGTATAGACGACCAGAAATGCACCGCTGGATATGAAGCAGTTCTACTTTGGAGTGTCTGGAAGTACAAGAAGACTCTAAAGTCAGTTTTCTTAGTTTGGTTTGACAGTCTTGTTTCTAGTTTGAACTACTAATGTGGTGCTAATGTGGCTATATGCTGTATTGCATTAAGCTTTTATTTCTAACACTTGTTTTCTTCAGATAAACATTAATTCAGTTGAAGCTACATGGATAAGGTCTTTTTTATATTAACAATGAATTAAATGACAACGCACAGCATGAACATAGCTGCATGTAGAAACCAAAACAAAGTGTCCCCTGACTCTTTAGTTGTCATCATGGAGCATCTTAGCATCTCTGGGCTAACTGTCTGAGCTACTTTCCTTTTTTGGCGTCACTCTAGCCAACACCACAGCTGACCATTTGATGTAAAATAAAACCCCGATAAACCTCCTGTTTTGCAGCCCTAAAATGACAAGCAAACCAACGAAGCAACTAGGTGCTGAAGACAGTGGAGCATTTATTAGCCCCTTAGCATTCCCACATCCCCGTCCTGGGACACTACCAACCAAAAATATTACGGCCAAAGTGCGCATGCTCCTCAATCAAGTTGCCCCCACAATATACATATGAAATGAAACCTCGGACTCTCGTCTTTTCAATGATACAGGCGTTTTCGACATTCAGCAACCACAGTGTTGACACAAAGAGCTTTGTGCACAAAAAAGAAAAATGTTAAAAATCTTAATTTTGAAGGCTCTCTGCAGCTCAAACGCCCATCATTCCCCACCAGATTGGTCTCATTCTGTCCGTACAGAT